>NW_019943487.1:41103-100371 GCF_002910315.2 Salvelinus sp. IW2-2015 | reverse complement strand
TGGTATCCGTGTCAGGACCAACATAAGAACACTTCCTACAGTAGGTTCACTTATTCCAAGACTTACCCTATTATCTCCATCATTCTGCCTAATAGTTCCACCAATCTGCCTTGCAGCCTCCTGCATAAGATACATTGTGAGTGATTTTATATCTTGGGCCTCTCTGGCATCCACCAAATGCTGCGCTGTGTCCCCCCCCCACAATTATTACAGTTTAAACTTAACATTGTTCCACATTCACCGTAATCATGTTCCCGTCCACACATGACACATATTTTTCTTCCTTTGCACAGAGCCGCTACAGGTCCATTCTTTTGCATTTAAAACACCTTAATTTTGTCAATAGGGGCGCGTTTTTCACTTTGTAAAAAATCGTGCCCAAATTAAACTGCCTCGTACTCTATTCTAGCTCGTACAATATGCATATATTATTACTATTGGATAGAAAACACTCTCAAGTTTCTAAAACCGTTTGAATTATATCTGTGAGAAAACAGAACTCATTTTGCAGTAAACTTCCTGACAGGAAGTGAAAATTCTGAAATCGAGGCTCTGTTCCAGGGCCTTCCTATTAATTTGCCTGAAATCTATAGATATACATGCACTTCATACGCCTTCCACTAGATGTCAACAGGCAGTGGGAGGGTGGAATGGGGTGTCTAGCTTGATCTGAGGTCGAACAAGAGCTTTTGGAATGACGTGTCTGGAAATTTCATTGTCTTCGAAGGCGCGAGAAGGACCCCAGATTGCCTTCTGAAAAGCTTTCGGTATACACGGTAGATATCTCCGCTCTGATTTTATTTGATAGATGTGATAAAAACATCATAAAGTAGTTTTTTTCAATCGAGTTGTATCATTATTGAACGTTTATTGCGAGTTTTGGAATTTTATTTCTTTGCGTCAGGAAGTTGGGCACGTTTGCACCGACACCACATGGCTAGCTATGGTTGCTAATTCGACAGGAGAAGAGGACATTCTAAAACCAAACAACGATTATTCTGGACCAAGGACTCCTTGTACAAGATTCTGATGGAAGCTCAGCAAAAGTAGGAACCATTTATGATGTTATTTCGTATTTCTGTGGAAAATGTTTAGTCCTATTTTCCGCCCTTATTGCGGGCACTGTCTCGCTATAACGTAAGCTGTTTGTTATGGGAAAGTTATTTTAAAAAATCTAACACGGCGATTGCATTAAGAACTAGTGTATCTTTCATTTGCTGTCCAACATGTATTTTTTAGTAAAGTTTATGATGAGTTATTTGGTCAGATTAGGTGAGTGTCAGAAATATATCCGGACATTCTGGGAAAAAGTTGCTACATTTTCACAATGTATAACCACGGTTTTCAGCTCTAAATATGCACATTTTCATATGCACATATGCACAAACATGATGTTATAAGACTGTCATCTGATGAAGTTGTTCAATGTTAGTGATTAATTTTATCTCTATTTTGTCGATTTTGTGCAAGCTATTTTGGCGGGGAGTAAATTGCGTTGTGTGTTTGGCTACTGTAGTGAGCTAATAGAAATATATATTGTGTTTTCGCTATCTCTGTTTGGTGGGTTTTGTGAAGGCTACCTATGCGGTGGAAACATGGTGAAAATATGCCGTTGTGTGTTTGGCTATTGTGGTTAGCTAATATAAATACATATTGTGTTTTCGCTGTAAAACATTTWAAAAATCAGAAATGATGGCTGGATTMACAAGATGTTTATCTTTCATTTGCTGTATTGGACTTGTGATTTCATGAAATTATATTATATGATATCCCTGTCCCGTTAGGCTAGGCTATGCTAGTCAGCTTTTTACTGATGAGGATGCTCCCGGATCCGGGATGGGTATGAAGTAAAGGTTTTAAGCAAGTCTGCCATATCAGATATGCTTTTTTTAAATGCAGTAAATGAGGCTGAATGCACTGCCAGACAAGGCTCTGCTGATAGCTAGGTGTAGCAGTGGTAAGGATTCACACCATGGTGATGGAAAGAAAGCACTTCTGTTGGGACAGCTCTATGTAGGCCCTAACCGTTTGTGGGCACCATTTGTCACTGTTATAGTGCAATTTATGTATTGTTTAGTGGCTTTGCTAGCATGCATAAACAAATTGTGTGGGGTGTAGATGAGACCCCTTGATCGCAACAAACACRATTACAACTTTCCACTCGACACATCATTACCACCTTAACCCTCTTCACGTTCTCAACACTAGTAGAAGTGCCACTGCTGTCAGTAGCACTAATAGCAGGGCCATTATTTGACCTTTTCACGACAGACAATCCAGATCCATGACTTTCATCATCCCGACTCATACCATCAGAACTATCATCCATGTTGACAACAGTCCAGCACACCTGTTGCTAAAACTGCCTACAATATAGAACGATGGATTSTATTTCGCGTCCTAGTTTGAAGTCGAACCCTCGAATGTCTTGCCTGTTGACTCTGAACTTTTTCAGCAACCGCATTTGCCATCCTCTGTCCTAGCTATGTTAAATAACGTTAGCCAAGYCATCTATGTGAGCTACCTAGTTAATTGGCAAGCATGGTGGGAAGGAATTCATTGGCAAGAGCAAGGTGTTGCAAATTTGCAATTAAGCAGGCAACTGGCTAGATGACAAATCTCCAGCTAGCTACCTTTGATACAACTTGAAGGAAGTCGTTGAAGTCTAAGCCATTGATGTCCAGAACTTGCATCTTCGATTTCAATGAGACAGTCGAATACCACCAATCTTAAGTGGTTTAGCAGACCCATTTGCTTCATTTTTACTTGAAAGAAATTGTGTTGTACATCTTTTGTCACTGGCAAAGATTTTCACTTCCCTACAACTCTACCATGTTTCTTTATGAACAAGTTCTGAGCATCTACCGTCTGAGGTATAATAACAACGGCATCTACCGCACGCCCTGATATGGAGAAACCAATGCACGTGGCAATAAGCGTCATTGCGGCGCACAGCAATCATGTGCATGTAGAAAATCAAAGAAACGAAATAATATGTTATATTATGTTGTGCAAGCAGATGGACAGTCACCTCCAAGGTACGCTTAAGCCTTATGGACACTCACGGTATGTGAACGGGAACAGTAGAGGCATAGCAGCGGGAAAATATTTGGGGTGCGGGTGCTGTGAAGAAAATAAAAACGCCTGCACTACAGACAGCAATCTCATTCCACTGCACAGCATGGTCAAATAATAATAATCACAGTAGTTGTCGAGGGTGCAGCAAGCCAGCACCTCAGGAGTAAATGTCAGTTGGCTTTTCATAGCCGATCATTAAGAGTATCTCTACCGCTCCTGCGGTCTCTAGAGAGTTGAAAACAGCAGGTCTGGGACAGGTAGCACGTCTGGTGAACAGGTCAGGGTTCCATAGCCGCAGGTAGAACAGTTGAAACTGGAGCAGCAGCACGGCCAGGTGGACTGGGGACAGCAAGGAGTCATCATGCCAGGTAGTCCTGAGGCATGGTCCTAGGGCTCAGGTCCTCAGAGAGAGAAAGAAAGAGAGAAAAAGAGAATTAGATAGAGCATACTTAATTAAATTCACACAGGACACCGGATAAGACAGGAGAAGTACTCCAGATATAACAAACTGACCCTAGCCCCCTGACACATAAACTACTGCAGCATAAATACTGGAGGCTGAGACAGGAGGGGTCAGGAGACACTGTGGCCCCATCCGATGATACCCCCGGACAGGGCCAAACAGGAAGGATATAACCCCACCCACTTTGCAAAAAGCACAGCCCCACACCACTAGAGGGATATCTTCAACCACCAACTTACCATCCTGAGACAAGGCCGAGTATAGCCCACAAAGATCTCCGCCACGGCACAACCCAAGGGGGGGCGCCAACCCAGACAGGAAGATCACGTCAGTGACCCACTCAAGTGACGCACCCCTCCTAGGGACGGCATGAAAGAGCACCAGTAAGCCAGTGACTCAGCCCCTGTAATAGGGTTAGAGGCAGAGAATCCCAGTGGAGAGAGGGGAACCGGCCAGGCAGAGACAGCAAGGGCGGTTCGTTGCTCCAGAGCCTTTACGTTCACCTTCACACTCCTGGGCCAGACTACACTCAATCATATGACCCACTGAAGAGATGAGTCTTCAGTAAAGACTTAAAAGTTGAGACTGAGTCTGCGTCTCTCACATGGGTAGGCAGACCATTCCATAAAAATGGAGATCTATAGGAGAAAGCCCTGCCTCCAGCTGTTTGCTTAGAAATTCTAGGGACAATTAGGAAGCCTGCGTCTTGTGACCGTAGCGTACGTGTAGGTATGTACGGCAGGACCAAATCGGAAAGATAGGTAGGAGCAAGCCCATGTAATGCTTTGTAGGTTAGCAGTAAAACCTTGAAATCAGCCCTTGCCTTAACAGGAAGCCAGTGTAGGGAGGCTAGCATTGGAGTAATATGATCAAATTTTGGGGTTCTAGTCAGGATTCTAGCAGCCGTATTTTGCACTAACTGAAGTTTATTTAGTGCTTTATCCGGGTAGCCTGGTGCAGGTCTACAATTTTGTTTCTGGTGTCCTTTGACAGCTCTTTGGTCTTGGCCATAGTGGAGTTTGGAGTGTGACTGTTTGAGGTTGTGGACAGGTGTCTTTTATACTGATAACAAGTTCAAACAGGTGCCATTAATACAGGTAACAAGTGGAGGACAGAGGAGCCTCTTAAAGAAGAAGTTACAGGTCTGTGAGAGCCAGAAATCTTGCTTGTTTGTAGGTGACCAAATACTTATTTTCCACCATAATTTGCTAATAAATTCATTAAAAATCCTACAATGTGATTTTCTGGATTTTTTTTCTTCATTTTGTCTATCATAGTTGAAGTGTACCTATGATGAAAATTACAGGCCTCTCTCATTTTTTTAAGTGGGAGAACTTGCCCAATTGGTGGCTGACTAAATACTTTTTTGCCCCACTGTATGTCTGAAACACAGGCTTCTAGCGAGGGCAATTATGGGGCTTCACCATGTTTCATTGAAATGTACAGCTGTCTGTCATCCGCATAGCAGTGAAAGTTAACATTATGTTTTCGAATGACATCCCCAAGAGGTAAAATATATAGTGAAAACAATAGTGGTCCTAAAACGGAACCTTGAGGAACACCGAAATGTACAGTTGTTTTGTCAGAGAACTACCAATTGGGGAGAAAAAAAGGGGTAAAAAGTACAAAAAAGAAAATCCAACCTTTCCCTCCACCCTATGGCAAAATGTTTAGAACTGAAGGAAATTAGCTGTAAAGCTGCAGATATGTAGAATTGCACAAAATTAACTCTAACACGTGGCTCTCTTTCCCTTTATAATTCGTAGGTTCATTTAAAAAATACTAGTCTGCGCTCAACTCCGTGGCGGCTAAAAAACGTCACTACCTTTTGATGGCTTAAAATCCACTTAAGTGTCAGTCTCACTCCTCTATAGCACTGTGTCCGAGACAGCATGGTTGTTAGTGGTCATAGTGCCATTGGCTTTCCCTTTTATAAGTCATTATACTTGTTTCTCAAGGTCTTTTTTATGCATCTCTTTAGTTTACATGACACTAATAAAACCATATCTGAGTGGGAATGTTTTAACTAGGACCTCTAATCTTGACAGTTTGTTTCTGAAATGGAATGTGGACATAGGCATCAATTCTCCTCTGATTTATTGTCTGTTTGTTTTCTCCTTCAGGTCACCAGATCAGAGGAATATGTATTTCGACTGGACTCTCCACATAAGAAGACTTACGAGACTCTATTTGTACATTAATTGTATATTTGTTTCCATTAGCGGAACGATTGATCTCCTGAAAAACACAACGTGCTCTTTCTGTCACCTTTGCAGCTCTCTGGGGAAGACAGAGCTCCCTATGGAAGAGCAGCGTGTGATCGTCAGTGTCCCATCGGCCCTACACTCCCATAAACCTTCACTCTCTGGTCAGTATTCACAACACGTCCTGGCTCCACCAACACTGTCATAGAGCCTCATAAGAACTTCTGCATCATCAATACGTAGTATGGCAGCGAAGTGCATTGGAATTTATTCATAAATGAAGCAAGTTCCAGTAATGACATTCATAATTAGAGTTCAACTGAACTGAGTTTCACCACTAGAGGGCAATGCTGCGACAAAAATGACAGCACTGCGTTTTGATCTGGGTCTCAGTATCAGTGCTCTCTTCTCAATGACTCACTCTCTCTCCCTCACTAGGAGCACAAGACAATGTCTTGGGATTAAAATGAAGGACATCGGCTGCAGGGTCTCTACTCCAACCTGGCCCAATGACTAGCAATACAGTTTGTCACGGTGTGCTGCGTTATATGCCACGCACCCTTGTGTAAAATTCACACCCTGCGATAGGTTTCAAATGCCCGAGTGAGAACTTAACCACGCCAAATAGGTGTTTTATCTGTACGAGCGGATTTGCATTTGATTATTAACGAGTCAAACTTTTGCCTCGGATTCATCAAATGTTGTTTCGAAAGAAAGGATGCGAGGCTTTGAAGACAATGATTATGCAGTCTATTCATGAGTGGGGTTTGACGTCAACTCTCTCCTTCTCTAGGGAAAGCAATTTATTGCACGCTATATTTACTTGGGGAGCAGAAGGAAGAGGTTTGTCAGTGCCCTGTCAGCTAGATATACAAGATGACACTGGGAAAGATGGCAGGATATTGTGAGATTTAAATTCCTTATGACGGGATTGTAGAAGTCTGACGCTTTTTCCCCGTAACTATTGGGTAAGGCCTCTCAGGGTTTTAATACGACACACTGTATCCTTGGCTTGGGCAAGTGTTGCAGCAAAACAGTGTGATACTTGTTGAAAGCTCAGATATGCTTAGACCTATTCCAGTATAGCAAGCCCACTGTCTAAATCCATAGCCAAACTCAAAGAGCACGGTGTCTCACACTCTCCAAGTAACCCGTCGTTTGAGTCTCTATCGTGCTTCTACACCTGCATTACTAGCTGTTTGGGGTTTTAGGCTGGGTGTCTGTACAGCACTTCGAGATATTAGCTGATGTACGAAGGGCTATATAAAATAAAATTGATTGATTGATCATTCCACGTTGTGCGCTTTGATATATCACTTTTTGGTGATGTCATCCCCTTCTCATCCCTGTCTCTGGCCTTATAGCAAATCCCCCTTCACCTCCTCTGGGTAGCAGGGAGGCCGTGGTGGTAGAACGCAATGCAGTTGGGATGACATGTCAGAGGAGCTGGTGCCGCAGAGAGGTGCCATGGCACATTAACATAACCCATGATAAAGGGGCGGATCATTATTGATCCCGGAATGTTCTATCGACACGTTGGCAAAAAGGAACATTCGGAAGTGGGAATTATTGMTGAATATTCACTCTGTAGCACCCAGGGGAGGGAAAAGGAATTGGGCTGCTGTCCTTTTCTCCCACCCCCTCTGGTGGATTCTTATGCAACAGCTTGAAAATAGTGAATATCAACAGTGCCAACAAGTCCCTACACCGCCCCCTTCTAAAACACCTCCTTCTCAGTTACTGTTGCCACAGGGCATTATCCTTATTAGAGGGTTGAATCAGTAATACTGTTTGCAGTTCAAGTATTTGGATGTGCCAGGCCTGAAAGCAGTGGGCAACTCCTTTACCTGACCTCGGTATGACATCACAGCACGGATGTCCTAAACGCAGAGTGAGGGGTTGAGAGAGACCTTGTGACCCAATAGCTCTCTGACTGTCCACCTCTCCGCTAGGGACCCTGTCAGTGACATTAGACACGAGTGTGTGGCTGCAGTGGGGGAGCAGAGGGACCCCAATGCTGCCTCTCATAATTTGATGTTTGTTTTTAATTGGGGCTGCTAAATCTTTGGTAATTGGCTAAAGCTTMATATTTCCCTCCCAGCTGTGTATTGTAATCAGCGGCTAATTGGCAGTTCCCTCCTCATGCCCACCCAATGCATTGGCACCCAGTCAGCATGTGTGGAATTCTAATTGACTGGTGAAAAGATGTTACTGTCAAAGCTAGAATCCTTAGTTGCTACATTACATCAATTTTTTGTAATTTAGAAATGAGTTATTGATACGTGAAGAATATAACTTATCAATGCCTCGTGAGCTTAGGTCAACTGTCGTACAATGTAAATGTAAACAAACACTGTATAGCCTCAATTTTCTTTTTTTTTWACTATAATGTTGATATCATGGACGGTCAATCCGTGCAACCATAGCTTTGTCTGAATTTCTCCAGGCCCATCCMTCAGCTTTTTACCAAATCTCAGGCCGGTTGACCATTTTGTTATTTTTTCAATTAAGGATTCTAGCTCTTTGACCAGCTCTTCGTGTCAGGGGAGAACCTGAGATATTGGAGAGGTTAGAAAGGCAGGGAAGAAAAAATGACTCACTCTACAGTATTCCTACACACATGTCCACCCCTTTCAGATCCAATACTTTTATCTAAATCAACTTACAGTTCAGTGAGAGCATACATTTGTAGTATGTTTTCCCTGTGAGACTTGAACCCATGACCTTGGCGTTGCTTGCGCAACACACTTACCATCTAAGCCACACAGGACTGCACACATTGTAGTTTATTATTTGTGAGTCTTTGTATGGTTTTCATAATCTCCATCGCTCATAAAGAATTCATTTCCTGAGACACCTCACATTCTAAATGAATATGTTTAGATCAGGTGGGGAAGTAGAACAGCGATGTCATCATAACCCTTAACCTGGCTGCCCCAGGATTAGTTTGACAGAGGTCTTGTCCCAAATTGCACTGTTTATTTAGTGCACTACCTTTGATGGGTCCAGSTCAAAAGTRGTGCACCGAATGGGCAATATGATGCCATTTGGGACATACACAAAATGTGGAGAGTCTAAACTCAAGGCAGCCATACTGACATGACTGAGAGGAGCATCATAAAATCCTCTAATTRTGAGCACAATTTGAGCACCTTGTCTCTCCCCACCATAGAGAGGCAAGCGGCACGTCTCACACCCCATCTCATGCCTCTTGTGTCTTGTTTTGAGTTCATAGATAATTAGAGCTTTTATTCCCGCTCCAAACTTTGAGAGCTGAGTCACCGATCAGACCTGTTCTTCTGTCTTGGTCTGTGAGTTTTTTTTTCATGTTTGGCCTTTCTCTCTGGCCTCAAATTTGGTCTTTCTGACATGTTTCGTAAGAGAGGAGGTGGAGAGTGTTGTAGGCCGGGCAGGTTTAGGTGGGATTGGTGGGGGCAGAGGGGGGCTCAGACTGCAGGGTTTTGCCGCTCATTAACCTGCTGAGTGTAGGGTGAGTGGAGTGTGCAACCGGGGCGTGAGCACGCACGTGAGCGAGCTGACAGCCCCAGCACAGGGGCGGAGATAAAGTGAAGCCTATCTTTCAGGAATGCTGTTCCTGGGACGCCATTGTTCACCCACTCAAGGACAGCCAGAACGCCCACACACAAACCCAGCATTCATTGGCAAGCCAGACATGAAGCCCCCACTCCCCTGCTGTACCAACTGAAAGCACCCCCATATAAATTAATACATTTAAAAAAAAAATTCTGCCTATCAGATGAATCTATATTTTTTACATCTCCTCTGAGGACAACTAAAATGTATATTAAAATGAAACCATCCTTTCTTGAACTCCCCATCGTCATCTTTATTGACAGATAGATTAGAACGAGATGGGGAGATAAATTAGAGGGATAGAATTCCGAAACGGAGTGACAGAACGGGGGATCAAAACTCTGCCTCAAGGGGTACAAGCTGTCCGAAGTCGGCAGCACTACCACTAGACGCCCAGTGCCCGGAACTGTTTGTCCGAAAGCCTGCGGTCAGGATGGACCAGCTGGGGCAACGGGATGATCAAGTTTCAGTTACGTCAGTTATTACACCGTGGAGCCAACAGACCCCTCACCTGAAGAGCCCTCTCTTCTCTCTACCTCCAACACCGGACTAATGAATCCAGTTTAACAGTGTGCCGTCAGGGCTTTCCACATCCGAATCCCAATTTGTTTTAATAAAGTCAAGGAGCCCCTGAAGTCTCTCCCTCCATCTTCATCTCCTTTGATCTGTTCGTTTCTTTCATTTGAGACTCTTGATCTGTGTTTCTGGTTTGTAGTATGTTGGGAGGTGGGGAATCACAGAGCCCATGATGCGATGGAGGGGAGATGAAAGTGCATCGCTCCGGAGCTCAGATCAAGGTTGATATTTGGCGCCGAAGCTCCTATAGCTCCATGTCACGTTCAGTGTGTTAATTTAGAGCGGCGTGTTATGCATTGACGATGGAGCGTTGCTGGTACAACGTCTAGTTGAATAATTCTCAAAGTGKATGTACGTGGTTTCTACATGTTATGTAAATGTGCTGAAAGGTGTTATGTAATGTGTATCCATTTCAATCCAAGAGTTGAATAAAGAAAGCTAATATTGAGATGGGTGGGTTGAGCAGCCGTAGATGGTCGGATTCTATGAGGATATTTGCCCTGTCCCATTGTAGAGAGATTTGATCTAACCTGCACCCTTTTGATATTTTTTTCTGAGTGCAATGTGTACGTCTGTATCCCATTTGGCTCTGGTCAGGCAGGGCTTTATGTAGGGAATAGGGTACCATTTGGGACACACATTGTGGCTGTCATGGTCGACCAGGTTACAGAGAGAGTCTGCCCGTGTATTGAAGCACTGGAACGGCATTAACAAATAGTAGCTGAGCCAGAAACTGTGAGATTACATCATCCTCACACCATCCCACATGCTATTCCCACCAACTAGTTTGGAAGGTGCCTAAATGCACCTCTTTTTTTTTGTTGCCACCTCTCACACCCCCATTCATCCCTTGCTCTGTACCCCGACCCCTCTCTGTCTGGCTGAGTAAAGTATGAGCTAGGTGGGGCTAGTCTAATGGGTCTCTGGTCTCTCTAGGTGGCTGTCACGGAGCCAGATGAGGATGAGTTACTGCCACTGCAGCACACAGCACAGCAATCACCAACTAATGAATCCAGAACAGAACTCCTGCAGGATCATGTCGGCATTAGACACATTCCCTCTCTTTCTTTCTCCCGTTCTTATCCCCCATCTATTTATTTCCCTCCTTCCCTCACAACAGGAGAAAAACATGACTGGGAAACAGCAGAATGAGAGGTTAGATGCATTGTAATGTATCCTGTCTGTGTAAGGAGGTAGACTGAGGTATTGGACGCTTAACACAGATCTAATTAAAGGAGTTTTCTTATTAGCCTGCTCTGCAGGTGAGCACTAATTGATTCATTCTTGTTATTGGGATTCATTGAATCCAAAATAATCCTGCATCCTTGAAATCCCCATGGAGCAAAAATAAATACCATTCATTTGAAAACCAAACTTCTTAGCATAATCAATGTGGGGACTGTAATGTAGCTGGAGTCATTGTTAAGACAAGATAAAGAACATTGGCTTTCACATAGGCTGCAACTCTGTTTGCATCAATTTCAAAGGCAGCCAATTAGTGTTGAACGTCTCCAAGAACCCTCGGTGTTGTAATACCATGTAAAAAAAGACGCCTGTTGTTTCTCACATTAGCACAACAGAGATATTGCAATACTGCGGACACCTATTTGGAGGTCACATCAATAATGGATGTTTAAAGCTCATAAAGAGGAGGCTTTCAAACACATCTCCCCGAGAGATACTTTTTCAACACAGAGAAAAAGACAAGGGAAAAAATGAAACAAGAAAAAAAAAAAGGAGTGAAAGGAGAAAGTTGAAGATACTCAAGGACTTCATGACAATCAGTATGGACTTTCAGAGATAAGTTTATAGGGCAGTGTTTCTCAACTGTCTTTGTACAAAGTATGTACTTACTCAATTCGTTAATGACAAACTATCTGGAAGACTGGTCAGGGACTTGTTTCGAAACAGTGCTGGTCAGAAGCCTTGGGGTTAAAGATTGTAGAGTGTAATTTGAAGGATAAGACAGAAATAGGACTGAATTTTCTTGGTTTGACACAAAATATTGGCCGGAACCATACTGCTGTAGAGCTTGGCACTATCCGTAAGCACCAAACTGACCAGATGATGTAAAATAAATTATAATCCAATCAGTAATGGCCTGCTTCCTTCTCCCGTGACAGTGTTTCACTTCCTGAACTGATCCATGATGCACTTGGGGTAATGATCACCAGTAATCATTATCCACAAAGAGCTTTGTTTACACAGACATTGTTTATTGTGCATCATCACCGTGCCAGACCCTTTCATAGAAACCAAGACCTTGTGTTTTCACTTCAATTAGCTAATAACGGTTGGTTTTTACTGTCTTCATGTTAATAGTGCAATAGACGTCTTCGCCTTCTCGGTTTGCGTACACACAGTGCTTACAGCTCACTATCAATACATGTCTACTGTTGAAGGTCACCCAGCTATTTCACTTTCATGACATGCGCAGCATACCTCACTTTCAAAAGTTTCAAGCCATTGTACAAGCCTCTGGATGATGAATAAACTTGTATGAAACAGGATACTGATTGGACTTGCACATTGCAATGGAATGCCTTTCTTTAAGCCAGGTGGCGGAGGGGGTGAGGTAGTCGTCGCCAAGGATTTCTGCACTGCCACAGATCCAGGTATTGTGTGCGTTCCCACGGTAACGTAGGCCAAGCCATAGAAACGCTCTCTCCTCAGCCTTGACTTTTTCAGACAGCCTCCATTTTGAAATTGTCCACTGACTCAATGTTTTTCAGATGGATAATAGCTCAAACCATGGTGTGGTATTCCAACACGCACTTTATCGACCTCGTCCTCCTCGTAAAGACTTTGTTAGGCTTAGTTTTCTTCTTGGAGTTCTTCTTTCGATCTCCACTCTTCTTTCACACTCATGCGCCCCCACATTCAGACGAGCTCCCACACAACTCTCTCATTGTGTGGTTAGTCTGTATTATTACCCTGAGAAAATAAATATGAAAAAATCTCTACACGACAGCATCGCAGAGACATCATTCATTTTGGCTATGAATTTAAGACTGTACTGTGAGGAGGAAGGCCAAATACGTTTACTTCTGGTCAACAGTGATTCAACACCAATCAACAGGGGTGTGATGCACCCCAAAGATCTGAGGGGGCACAAAGTAGGGGGGGTGTTCCGGAGGTGGGCTCCCTCTGAATTTTGCATTTTTTTAAACACCTGAAACAGCTTTTTCCTGCAATCTACAGCCATAATCATTATACTTAATTCTATGTAAAAAAAGTATGTATATTTTTCTGCATATCTAAGCATACCTCTTTAGCTGTCTGTATCCTCATAACTGGTGGTTCTTTTTTTTWAAATATAAACTAAATATGCTTCCCTGCAAAAATCGGGGTAAAATATTTAAAGGAATGTGAGTCTTATTTAGTTATTGCTTGCTTTTCTAAAATGTACCAATCTTGCCAGCAGGCATGTCAGCGAAGATAATTAGACAATCTAGCTACTCTACCTTGACTGATTGCCTAAAATGGCTTTTTGGTTGCTAGTTATGAGGTTGAGAAATAGGTTCCCAATCAGGGCTAGCTGAAGCTTACTTCCTACATTTCTATGTGGCTAGTAGTATTACAGATAACAAATAAATAGACCATGACATTACGTTGAACCAACGTGGAATAGACGTTGAATTGACGTCTGTGCCCAGTGGGATGTTTCATATGAGGCGACACTACAGAAGGTCACCAATCTGAGGGTATTTTCATGCATATCTGTTTTACCATTTAGAAATCAAAGCTCTTTATGGCTCTAGTCCCCCCATTTGAATGCGTTTTYCCCCACAAGTATTTAGACAAATTCACTTCTAGTATATTAAAGTAGTCAGGTTTAGTATTTGGTCCCATATTCCTTGTACGCAATGACTACATCAAGCACGTGACTCTATAAACTCGTTGGATGCATTTGCAGTTTGTTTTGGTTGCGTTTCAGATTATGGTTTGCCCAATAGGAACAAAATGGTGAATATGGATCATCATGAATGAATCATGAATAATGATGAGTGAGAAAGTTACAGAGGAACAAAGATCATACTGCAAAAAATGCTAACCTCTCACCATTAACAATAACATCTGTAACTTTCTCACTCATCATTATTTATGATTCATTCATGATTCTGCATAATCATGGTAGCATCCACATGAATGTAGAAGTGTTCAGAAAGATCTTATATTCTTATTTACAACAAAAGTGACTCCAATATGGAGGGGAGTGTATACGTTCAGTATGTTTTAGTCCTATATTTAAAAAAGGAAAGAATGAAAAGTACTATATCTCCCTTCCTGCTTCCTCCTCTGTCTCTCCCTCCTACGGGACTGATTGTTAACCAGCATAAAGAGCTCTTGACTCTCCCTGGTCTCCTCCCCCCTGTCCCCCGTCCCCTGTACCTGCCATGCACGTCCTCTACACCCCCTATCTCTGACGACACGCTTGCTCCAAAACTTCCAATATACTGCTCTCCCTGATGTCACTGTGGTCATTAAGGCCTCCAGGCGCCAGCCCAGAGGGAACTGGAAGTGTCCACCCCAGGATCAAGCTCTTGAACAGGGACCTGAGCACACCACTCCTCCCCCTCCTCCTCCAGTCTGGCACTCTAACAGCTCACCCGTCATAGACTGCTAAATATAAGGGGGAAGAAGAGATACGTTTCTCTTTACAAAGTTGGAAGGAAACTCAGTGGATGTTTACACTAACGTTCCACAAATATGTTGTCTTAGAACCATTTATTTAGCATCAAATAAATACGTTGAAAACTGATAAACAGCTAGTTGTGATCAGAATGGTCTAAGCACATCTTCTGGGATGTAATTATTCACAGGTTTCCTAAGTGTTTTATACATTTCTAAGATTAGGGGTAATTGTTTGGCTGTTAGAGGCGCTTCTAGGACTTGTTTGGACTTGGCTGTCTCTGGTCACACTCTTGCCTCTTGTCTTTGTGCCACAATTGCACTTGGTTTAGACCTTTTGGTCACACAAAGCTATTTAAACTGAATKTCATTGTTTGGTAGGGAGATAGAGAGTGCAGTTCTGAGGACTTTAAAGGAAGAAATACAGAGTTATGTCCAYGGCTCTCTCTCTCTCACAGACAGACAAACAAAGGCTTTGTTTTTGAGAAAGCGCTACAGCAAACTGGCAGCCAACACTGTTAGATTTCCCAGAGGGGCTTGGGAGAAGATGAGATAGAGATAATTATTTCCTCAGAGCTGCAGCTCTTCCTGGTCGTCTTGACTCCCCAGACCCCAGTCTGCTGAAACTCACCAAAAAACCTGACCGACGGACAGTTAGTCAACACACACATGCACTGCTACCACCTTTACCACCATCCAACCCGGGAAAGCTTCTGATGGAGTGTTCAATTTGACTGACCAAAACTACCATCAAACATAATTATCTAACAGTTGCTGTTTATAGAGAAAGTCACTGTGGCATGAGTCACTATTGTGTTGACTGAGGCTCCTATCTAGGATCTGCTTGTGAGTAGATGTCCAGTCCAAGTCCAAGAGTGGCTTATGATTTTGCTTGTGGTGTGTGTGATGGTGGCAAGCTCGGGGTTGAGGGTCACATTTGCCTTTTCCAAGGAAGGAGAAATATGATCGATGACCCGACACCTCACTGTACGCCTGTCAATCAACTTTAACAAAGAATCCGTCCGTCAGATGGTGTGACCTTGACAGAACATAGCCCCGAGCCCTCTCTTGGCACGGACACAGAAAAATTCATCATGAGGGAGTATTACATCATGTATCGATTCAAACCGAGATTTTCTCGAAATAGCTTCAGTTGCAATCAGTACGCAGTTAGGTTTTAAGATCTGTTTTTCACTCGATACCACCAATTCAGTGGGGAATTTCTTTTAGTCTTCAAAGGACCTTCTTCCTGTTAAATGTAGGATAAGAATGGATGGTGGATTTTCTAAGTATCTTATTGCCCTTCAATGTGTAGTATCTGGTCATTTAATCTGATATAAAATGGTTCTGTTCTCCCTCTGCAAATTTCACAGACACCCAGGGGACATTTCTAAATGCAGATCTATCTGGATGTCATTAAATATACATGTGAAGCAACAACAAAAAAGACAGAGAAATTGGGTCTTGGGGCTGTAATATAGTCAAGTTTGGGTATATTGGATATATTGCAGATGGCACGTCATGTTGGGGCACCGATTCTAACTTTCCCAGGCTGAGACCCAACTTAAGACGTCCATTCAGATGGTACTATTCACACAATTCCTGAACCCTGTGTGTCAGACACTGAACAGGAACTAATACACAAATGAGATTTAAAAACCTTGGCCTGTTCATAATGGGCACATCGCAGCGCCACTAGCGGAGGTGGCTTGAGACCGAGAGAGGAATCCGAAGAGAATGAGAGAGTAAGTTGATGGTGAGTGGAGTGGTCAAATGTCTTCGTTGTGCCATATGCGATATCCAGTTGAAGTTGGGAAAAGAACTTTCAGGTAAAGTGAACTTCTCTGGTGGCTTATTGGAAGAGATGCCAGAGACAAAGGGGAAATCATGAGCGTACGCATTCTGTAAGTACATATGCAGGCATGCACGCATTCACACACAGACACCCTGTCCCCCTACTCCTCTCTCTCTGCTCCCTCCCTCTCTCTCTCTCCATCTCTCTCGCCTCTGTTCATTCAGACAGTCACTTTGCCAGGTCTGATGGAGAGCTCGGCGCTGATATTTGCTCTCTAGATTACGGAGCAATAAAGGAAGCTCGATTGAGCCATGGGTTTAGAGAAAATCAATCACTGTGAATGCCAATCTAAAAATATGGTGTCCGGCCCGAGAATAGAAAAGACACCCTAAGGTCTGAAAGCAATGTATGTATTTTTCCCTTCCATCTTAAAACAAAAATCAGATCTAAATATGAGATTCACATCAGATTAATTTTTACAATTCTGTTCAGCTCCTCTGTCAGCGTCAGGTCCCTCACTCAGCATGCAGGTTCAGTTGTCAGGTAGACAGATGGAGGCCTGTATCCATATTCATTCACAACAGAAGTCATGTCTTTCCCGGATTTACAGGTCTGTCTGTCAACTATAGCAGCACCATGTGTCAGTGAGTCAATGAGGGGATTCAGACTCAGAGAAAAGAAAGCTTGTGTTTGAGCATCTCAAATATGAGTGGACATCCTAAAAATAGGAGGACAAAGACAAATGGGGGAGAGTATGAGCAGGCTGGATGTCAGACTGACTGACAGAGAGATGATCACACAGTTTGTGACAGCAGGCGGTAGCGAGAACACTCTGGGTTGGATGTACAAAGGCTTGGCTTTGTTGAAACAGAGCATTCACAGCAGCTGCCCCTCTGCTCTTTTTTTTCTCTGTTCGAACAAGGTGCCAGTTGTTCATCTAAAAGGCTTTGAACGAGGCCCATCTGTGGAGTCCTCCTGAAATGAGAGACACTCTTCTCTTGGTTGGAAGCACAGGCAAGTTTACCATCTCTCCATCCCTATGTGTCTAAGCCTAAGTGTTTTAGAGCTACATAAAACAACAGAAAGGGACCATACACACAAACACACAAATATGGCACTTTTGTTCTGTTGTTGATCTTGTGCAATATTACGAATCACGAACAGTAATTATGCCTCAAACTATTTTAAAATGATTCCAATCAAGGCACATTGCCTCATAATACATTTACGCCGCCGCTGGATATTCCACTGTGGGGTTGGAAATAAATCTAGTCATGAGAGGATTTTTTAATCTGTGGGAGAAAAATTAATCTATGCAAATGCACAAAAGCCAAGGGCTTCTGTTTAATAAATATGACATTCCAGATTCCCATTGTGAGATGCTACCTGAGACTATACGATTTAGACTAGATGATGAAATGGCACTCATGTTTGATTAATACTACTTAATTGTTCTGTAGTGCCTGCTGGTGTTACACGTAATGTTGTATGACCATAGGTGTGAAATACCCCTTTTCTTGAGCTGAGGCATTTTTTTAAACGATGACCAACTGCTAGTTCTTGGCCAGTTGATAATACTCTCTCTCACTCTCACTCTCACTCTTTCACACAAGGCTCAATAACTTTACCCAGCTCTCCAGAGCCCACTCTCTCTCCGCTTGGCAGCAGAAAAAACTCTGATGCAGGGGTAAATGTTTGAATAACTCAGGCACAGGGCCCAGGGTTTAGTTTAATAATGGAAACACCTGTCATCGGAAGTTATCAATCCATGGCAAATAGTTATGGGACAGACGCATGACGAGTTGTTTTCATAATTAGGCATTTTAAAGTTGATCATGTTTTAAYATAGGGCTGTCCCAGGCATAATGTGCTATGAGTCATCAGGCTGCAACAACATAGTGGAAGTTATCTTGCTCGCTTCAAACTGTGTTCCAAATGTTATGTGATGCTTGTCCTTTGCTACCAACTTTCCATCACCACCGTGTCCCTTCCCTGTCAGTTACTGCAGTGGGAGCCCTATGGGCCCTGGTGTATAGTAGTGCACCACATAGGGCATAGGGTACCATTTGGTATGCAGCCTCATTGTGAGTCTTCCCTCGCCTTATTAGGCTCACTGTATTCACCAGAGGTCAGCAGAGGCGTCAGCCCAGCAAACGTACACGCACCAACAACACTTCCCCTCCTTAACACAATCAATGTGGATAAATTGGTTGCTTGAAATGTGTCAGCGGTGATGGTCTGGCTCGCCAAAGGGCCGGATTGCTTGTATCAAAATCTCTTTACCCGCTTGGGCTCAGTGCACTGAGTCACCGGCGGCAACGATGTCGGTCGGTCTTCCTGCGCTGGAGACAGGCGGTGAAAGGTTCAGGACGAGAATACCAATCCTCCAATCTCTCCCAGGCAAAGGTCAGTGGTGTTCCAAGAGCAGCACTGTCAGGCTCCAATAATAAGATCACAATGGTCCACGCCTCCACTATCCCCTCACCTCTCTATGAGCTGCCCGTCGATCCCTGTCTCTACTGACCTGAAACACATTGGGACAAATACACACTCGGCCGCGGATTGGCCAGGGTCTAAGCATTCCCCTGCTCTTTCCCCTCCTCTCTATCGTCCTAATGTTATCACAAACATTCAAGAGGATGGCAATAGAATAGACAGAGCCGTGAAGAAAGTCTTGATCATATTAGAGATCCCGGGAGAAAACGACATTCTGCTATGATTGCGGTGAAATATGGAGGAAAATGAGTACACTATACATGGCTGTCACTGTGGGAGTGTGTATATATGTGTGAATGAGGCTAAATCGGTGAGCGTGCCATTGTGTATGTAGTGTAGGAGTGTGGGAGTGAGTGTGTGGGTGTGAGGCGGCTGTAGCACTAGGCAGTTGGGAGCCAATAAGACAGACATTGAGCCAGCCCAGGGAAATTCCATCAATCACAATCCCAGCAGTATGTCACCCCCCCCCCCCGCCAGTCGGACAAGAACAGAGATCTCCATTTTATACTGTGACCTTTAAAGCGCACATCCAGTAAGAGCTCTCCGGTATCACTGAGAGGCAATGCAGTGGCGTGCAAGGTGGCACGTTTGATAAATAGGAAATACATGCCTCCCTAGCATTCTTTGGGTTATGGGAAGGAGAAGCTGATGGCTAGCTCCTTTAGAGGGTTGGCTTCAACTGTTCTGATATTCCTCTGGCATTGTCTGAGAGAAGGAGAGAAGAGAGCCTTTGTTCTTTTTTGCCTTATCTTGTTTTTACGCAATGGGTGAAGGGAAGAGAGGTGAATAGTAACATGTATAAAGGAGATGAAGGGCTGGTTCAAGGCCTCGAGGTAATTTAAACATTTTCTATTTAGATCTACAGTCAGCCATTGTTAAATTCGCCTTGGTACTTGTTGTGTAAGTAGAAAGCTAGTCACGCAACACAAAAATAACAATCACAGTGGTGGGTGTAAACAAGTTTGTGTTAGCGAGTCCAAGGGCAATATTTGAAAAGACAACTTCCCTGCCTCTGCAGAGCATTTGGGGGGGCTGAAAATGTGTTAATCTTTTTGCAAAATAGATTACTCCACCCAGAAGAGAGGTCTGAGGACATTAGTCGTCACCTCCAGCGAGCCAAGGAGAAGAAAAAGGAATAGTCTCATAATCTATCGCCAATTTACAGTACCAAAGGAAGATGAATCGCTCGTATTGAGTCTAACGAGACTTATCATGCATTCTGAATAGCTGTGGATGCCAGAGGGCATTCTAAGAGAACATAACCATCTGTTGTGTGTGTGGGAGAGTCTTCCCCAAGTCGCCCTGGTTAGAGAGACAAAGAGAATAGGGGAGGAGACAGGAATGCGAGATGGTGTGGATAGTGACTCCCATTCTCCATGGAGCTGCTGGATCAGAGAAAGATGCCCAATTCAAAGATGTTTCTTCATGTCTGATAGACAGCTCAGTGACGAAAACTCAATGAAACCAACACAACGTGGGTGCCAGTTACTGAGATGAGGTACTTAGCCAAAAAGACAGTGCAAGAATACATTACCTTCCCACTGGGCACAGATGTCTTTCCACGTCTATTCCATGTTGGTTCAACATCATTTTATTGAAATGATGTGGAAACAACATTGATTCAACCAGTGGGAGCCCAGTGGGTAGTGCCTCGAAGGTGTCGCATATATATCTAAATTCCAAAATGCTAGTTCATTTTTGACCTGTCGAAAGTAAAACGTTAAACTAAGCTCCTGAGGCATTTCTAAGTTATATTCTTCAAGAATCAATGACTATTGATAATTCATTTAAAAGTCCAGAAATGCATGTATCAATCCCAGATTGCCTTTTTAATAACCTAGGGGAGAGTGGGCTAAATTTAGATTTTTTTTATATTCAGCATCACTCAGTCAAGGGAAATATAGTATTCTTTCTAACAAAGATATTTACAGATATTTCAGGATGTTGTGTATCCCTGGAAATAATCAGAATTCATGTAAACATTACAGCTTTGAAAACTGGGTTGCCCAAAAAAAGTGATCTGTTGCCACAACTTAACCCGGGTGTGGGGTAAGTTGGGCCGCGGGACAGGGTCAGTTAAGCTTCCTACAAATGTCTGTACTGAATGAAATATTACCATTACCTTTTTAAAACTATGTCTATCTTTATTTCCCAAACACAATTCAACACAATCAAAATCACTTTATTGTCTTTTAATAATTTTAAGCATATTTTAACACAGGCTTAACACCTAACACAATCTTTGTACTTAATGTCCCAGGCATAATGCAAGGCATTTTGCCTGGGAAGAAAACACTTCAATTTGCTCAACTTGCCATTGGCTCAACCAATGGACCAACTTACCTCAAAGCAAACATTTTGACTATATTATCCCACACAGCTATGAGGATGCACTTTAATGCTAGGTTTAGGAACTCCAATTGAAGCTTAAAGAGACCCCAACTGATGTATAGGACAATCTTTAAATTATCTACTTTGGTTTAGATACAAGCATCATGAAACCTCGAACACAATACATTCATTTGGAAAACAAATGGGGGACCTTACTTGCTTACCACTTTTTCCACATGGTTTCTTCTTGCACAGACTCCATGAAATGATGACCTCTTCATAAATATTTGGTCAAATTATTAATTTTGTGTATGATTTCCTAGAAACAAGGGTGGCTCAACTTATCCCTTTGCCCAACTTACTTCATTTTTTGACTTACAGTATTACATGAAAGGGCACTGAAGCTGGGAAAAAAGGACGCTGCATTTTGAATCTATTATTAGATTGTGTTGTGTCTGTTTGTTCTACCACGTGTCATGAGCAGCAGCATCTCACTTTGAAGTTGCAGGTGCACAGCTTGGGCAGTGAGTACGCACTTAAATTTTWAAATCAAGGCAATCACCAATATCTTTCATTATGAATTATTTATTTAAGAAATATTTTAACAGCTCCACTTGGGCAGTGAGCGGTGAAATTAGAAAGTTAAAATAAGACATAGTTTGCCCACCATCTAAACCAGTGGTTCCCAAACTTTTTATAGTCCCGTACCCCTTCAAACATTCAACCTCCAGCTGCGTACCCCCTCTAGCACCAGGGTCAGCGCACTCTCAAATGCTGTTTTTTGCCATCATTGTAAGCCTGCCACACACACACTATACGATACATTTATTAAACATAAGAATGAGAGTTGTTGTTACAACTTGGCTCATGGGAAGTGACAAAGAGCTCTTATACGACCAGGGCACAAATAATAATATAATAATCAATAATCAATAATTTTGCTCTTTATTTAACCATCTTACATATAAAACCTTATTTGTTCATCGAAATGTGTGAATAACTCACCACAGGTTAATGAGAAGGGTGTGCTTGACAGGATGCACATAACTCTGCAATGTTGGGTTGTATTGGAGAGAGTCTCAGTCTTAAATCATTTCCCACACAGTCTGTGCCTGTATTTAGTTTTCATGCTGGTGAGGGCCAAGAATCCACTCTCACATAGGTACGTGGTTGCAAAGGGAATCAGTGTCTTAACAACGTGATTTGTCAAGGCAGGATACTCTGAGCGCAGCCCAATCCAGAAATCTGGCAGTGGCTTCTGATTAAATTCCATTTTCACAGAACCGCTTGTTGCAATTTCGATGAGGCTCTCTTGTTCAGATATCGGTAAGTGGACTGGAGGCAGGGCATGAAAGGGATAACGAATCCAGTTGTTTGTGTCATCCGTTCCGGGAAAGTACCTGCGTAATTGCGCACCCAACTTACTCAGGTGCTTCGCTATATCACATTTGACATTGTCCGTAAGCTTGAGTTCATTTCCTGTGTGTTGTCCTTGTTAATGCAGCCAGAGAAGAGCTCCAACTTCTTAATCATAGCCTCAATTTTGTCCCACACATCGAATATAGTTGCGGAGAGTCCCTGTACTCCTAGATTCAGATCATTCAGGTGAGAAAAAACTTCGCCCAGATAGGCCAGTCCTATGAGAAACTCGTCATCATGCAAGCGGTCAGACAAGTAAAAATTATGGTCAGTGTTACGCACGCCTCTGAGAAGAGGGAACGCAACTCCCTGCTACAACTCAACTCTCTGTGAAGTGCAAGAGGTATGGACTGTAGGTGGGAGAAAGGACGACAAAGGCAGAATTTACCGTTTACTAGGATTTATTTCCTACACGGTAATATGGGGAAAAGGGGCTGGACGGAACCAAAGCAAAGAAAGTAAATATCAAAGTTCCCCCTCTCCTATCTAACCTGCCTATCCACTACTTACCTATCTTAACACCACCTGGTGCCCTAACCAAAATACAGGGGGTGGTCCGCCCAGGTCTTACCTAGTGTGCCTAGACAGTRAATATACTACGGGTATATGTATGCCCGCGGGCCTCTTGCCTAAGCACTCCCAAAGTGCCTTCTCCTTCCCCCCTGGGAACAAATGAAACAGAATAATTATTAACAATTTTACAAACACTTTACAACAAAACTGAGTACACTGACTCAGGCCACTAAAGAACAACAAACAATATACCAACCACTCCCAGCAACAACTAACACAGTACATACCAAACCAACATGATCTACCCCTCAGCCTTCAATGATCTCACCCTGCCTATCATCTCTCTCTYGCTCTCCTTCTAATGATTTCTCTCCTCCTGAACAGAACACTGGCTTTTATATAGCTTCAGGTGGCAATAGTGATTAGAGTCAGCTGCTTCTTGACGAGGGGGCGGGGTCAGCTCTCTAATCATCCATTAGCCATTGAGTCGACCAATCAGCTGGTTGGGGAGGCTTCCAGGAAGCCATCTCCTGAAACACACACACTCAAATACAACACAGAAACTGGGGAACGTAACAGTCAGTAAATAAAACTTTAAGCTCRTCTCTCAATTTTAAAAAAACGTGTTAATACTTTGCCCCATGATAACCAGCGCACTTCTGCATGCTGTAAAAGCGTTACATGGTCTCTGCCCATATCATTGCATAGTGCAGAAAATACACAAGAGTTCAGGGGCCTTGCTTTAACAAAGTTAACCATTTTCACTGTAGTGTCCAAAACGTCTTTTAAGCTGTCAGGCATTCCCTTGGCAGCAAGAGCCTCTCGGTGGATGCTGCAGTGTACCAAATTGGCGTCTGGAGCAACTGCTTGCACGTGCGTTACCACTCCACTATGTCTCCCTGTCATGGCTTTTGCACCATCAGTACAGATACCAACACATCTTGACCACCAAAGTCCATTTGATGTCACAAAGCTGTCCAGTACTTAAAACGTATCCTCTCCTGTTGTCCTGGTTTCCAGTGGTTTGCAGAAGAGGATGTCTTCCTTAACTTTTTTGATATAGGGAGCAGCATTTTCACTTTTGGATAAATTGCGTGCCCATAGTGAACTGCCTCCTACTCTGTCCCAGATGCTAATATATGCATATTATCATTACTATTGGATAGAAAACACTCTGAAGTTTCTAAAACTGTTTGAATGATGTCTGTGAGTATAACAGAACTCATATGGCAGGCAAAAACCTGAGAAAAAATCCAAACAGGAAGTGAGAATTCTGAGAGTGATCGATGTTAAAGTCATCGCCTATTCAATTCCCTGTAATATATGGATCTGTTTGCACTTCCTACGCCTTCCACTAGATGTCAACAGTCAGGAGAACGTGGAATGAAGCTTATGCTGTGTTGTGGGACCGGATGGGAGGTGTTTGAGTCAGTGGTCTGGCAGAGTGCCAGTTCTTGGTAACGCACTTTCCTCATGATATCGTCATGTGTTCCATTACTTATAGAGACTGAAAAGAATGCTCCGGTTGGAACGTTATTGGATATATATGAAAACAACATCCTGAAGATTGATTCTCTACTAAGTTTGACCAGTTTATTCGACTTGTAATATAACTTTTTAAGTTTTCGTCCGACGTTTGCCTGCATCTGTGCTAGCGTTTGCACATGTGTACTACACATGCTAGCAAAATTAGCTAATTGGACATAAGTAATGGACATTATCGAACAAAACAACGATTTATTGTGGAACTAGGATTCCTGGCACTGCATTCTGATGAAGATAATCAAAGGTAAGGGAATATTTATGATGTAATTTCGTATTTCTGTTGACTCCAACATGGCGGAGAAATGTTGTTAAATCTGAGCGCCGTCTCAGATTATTGCATGGTGTGCTTTTTACTAAAGTTTTTAAAAAATCTGACACAGCGGTTGCATTAAGAACAAGTGTATCTTTAATTCTATGTAAAACATGTATCTTTCATCAAAGTTTATGATGAGTATTTCTGTTATTTGACGTGGCTCTCTGTAATTACTCCGGATATTTTGGAGGCATTTCTGAACATGGCGCCAATGTAAACCGAGATTTGTGGATATAAATATGCACATTATCGAACAAAACATAAATGTATTGTGTAACATGATGTCATATGAGTGTCATCTGATGAAGATGTTTTTTGTAACTACTATATTTTTCTGGGAAAATGGCTGTGTTTTTCTGTGGCTATGTACTGAGCTAACATAATTGTTTGGTGTGCTTTCCCCGTAAATACTTTTTGAAATCAGACATGTTGGCTGGATTCACAACAKGTGTAGCTTTAATTTGGTGTCTTTCATGTGTGATTTCATGAAAGATTGATTTTTATAGTAGTATATTTGAATTTGGCTCGCTACATTTTKTTCTGGATTTTGGCCAAGTGGGACGCTACCGTCCCACATATCCTGGAGAAGTTAATTGACCACACATAAACGTAACGGACATATACCAGGAGCTGTGCCAGGCCCACTGTAACGCATAGAATTCACTGGCTTGTATGCGAAGCAGTAATTGTTTCAACACATATCCTGCTATGTCACTAGTTTTTTTTCTGCCTTTTTCCCCAGCATTGTCCCAGCCACATCCGCAGCAGCAGGAAGAATTAAGTCCTCCACAATAGTATGGGGCTTGCCTGTCCCAGCCACTCGGTAGCTCACCATATAAGCCCCCTCACCATTCTAGCCCCTTCTTATTAATGGTATCTGTTGCTTTTACACATGTCTTACTACTCGAAAGTCTTCTTAATTTACGCTCAAAGAACTCCCGTTGCTTATTTTTCAAATTGGCATGTTTTGTTTCTAAATGTCTGCGCAAGAGTGAATGTTTCATCGAGTTGTGAGAGTACTTTTGCACATACTGTATAACACACTGTGGCTGAGGAAAGGCACTACTCCCAATATAAGTGAACTCCAAATCAATGTAATTCTCATCATATTTGCGCCTCTTTGATGGTCCAAAGTCCCTGTCTGTTGTTCGGTGCTTTCCCGGGTAAGGGGGCAGTAGCTCTTCGGCTGCATCAGATTCACAACTGTCAGTGTCCATACTATCAAATCAAATCAAATCAAATGTATTTATATAGCCCTTCTTACATCAGCTGATATTTCAAAGTGCTGTACAGAAACCCAGCCTAAAACCCCAAACAGCAAGCAATGCAGGTGTAGAAGCACGGTGGCTAGGAAAAACTCCCTAGAAAGGCCAAACCCTAGGAATAAACATAGAGAGGAACCAGGCTATGAGGGGTGGCCAGTCCTCTTCTGGCTGTGCCAGGTGGAGATTATAACAGAACATGGCCAAGATGTTCAAATGTTCATAAATGACCAGCATGGTCAAATAATAATAATTCACAGTAGTTGTCGAGGGTGCAGCAAGTCAGCACCTCAGGAGTAAATGTCAGTCGGCTTTTCATAGCCGATCATAAAAGTATCTCTACCGCTCCTGCAGTCTCTAGAGAGTTGAAAACAGCAGGTCTGGGACAGGTAGCACGTCTGGTGAACAGGTAGGGTTCCATAGCCGCAGGCCAGAACAGTTGAAACTGGAGCAGCAGCACGGCCAGGTGGACTGGGGACAGCAAGGAGTCATCATGCCAGGTAGTCCTAGGCATGTCCTAGGGCTCAGGTCCTCCGAGAGAGAGAGAGAGAAAGAGAGAATTAGAGAGAGCATACTTAAATTCACACAGGACACCGGATAAGACAGGAGAAGTACTCCAGATTAACAAACTGACCCTAGGCCCCCGACACATAACTACTGCAGCATAAATACTGAGCTGAAACAGGAGGGGTCAGGAGACACTGTGGCCCCATCGATGATACCCCGGACAGGGCCAAAACGGAAGGATATAACCCCACCCACTTTGCCAAAGCACAGCGCCCCACACACTAGAGGGATATCTTTCAACCACACAACTTACCATCCTGAGACAAGGCCGAGTATAACCCACAAAGATCTCCGCACGGGCACAAACCCAAGGGGGCGCCAACCCAGAAAGGAGATCACGTCAGTGACTCAACCCACTCAATGACACACCCTCCTAGGGACGCATGAAAGACACCAGTAAGCCAGTGATAGG
The DNA here is from genome assembly GCF_002910315.2 of Salvelinus sp. IW2-2015. Lineage (NCBI taxonomy): Eukaryota > Metazoa > Chordata > Actinopteri > Salmoniformes > Salmonidae > Salvelinus > Salvelinus sp. IW2-2015. Next base: position 73,171 of record NW_019943487.1, on the reverse strand, counting down.
TTAGAGCAAGAATCCCAGTAGCAGAGAGGGGAACCGGCCAGGCAGAGACAGCAAGGGCGTTCGTTGCTCCAGAGCCTTTCCGTTCACCTTCACACTCCGGTGGCCAGACTACACGCAAAATCATATGACCCACTGAAGAGATGAGTCTTCAGTAAAGACTTAAAAGTGAGACCGAGTCTGCGTCTCTCACATGGGTAGGCAGACCATTCCATAAAAAGGAGATCGATAGGAGAAAGCCCTGCCTCCAGCTGTTTGCTTAGAAATTCTAGGACAATAGGAGGCCGTGTGCTTGTGATCGTTAGCGTAGTGTTAGGTATGTACGGCAGGACCAAATCGGAAAGATAGGTGAGGAGCAAAGCCCATGTAATGCTTTGTAGGTTAGCAGTAAAACCTTGAAATCAGGCCCTTTCCTTAACAGGAAGCCAGTGTAGGAGGCTAGCACTGGGGAATATGATCAAAGCTTTTGTTCTAGTCGGATTCTAGCAGCCCGTATTAGCACAACTGAAGTTTATTTAGTGCTTTGTCGGGTTAGCCGGAAAGTAGAGGCATTGCAGTAGTCTAACCTAGAAGTAACAAAAAGCATGGATACATTTTTTGCATTCATGTTTTTGGACAGAAGAGTTTCTGATTTTGCAATGTTACGTAGATGGGAAAAAAGATGTCCTTGAAACAGTCTTCATATGTTTGTCAAAAGAGAGATCAGGGTCCAGAGTAACGCCGAGGTCCTTCACAGTTATATTTGAGACGACTTTACAACCATCAAGATTAATTGTCAGATTCAACAGAAGATCTATTTGTTTCTTGGGACCTAGAACAAGCATCTCTGTTTTGTCCGAGTTTAAAAGTAGAACGTTTTCAGCCATCCACTTCCTTTTGTCTGGCTTCTAGCGAGGGCAATTTTGGTGCTTCACCATGTTTCATTGAAATGTACAGCTATGTGTCATCCGCATAGCAGTGAACGTTAACATTATGTTTTCGAATGAAATCCCCAAGAGTTAAAATATATAGTGAAAACAATAGTGGTCCTAAAACGGARCCTTGAGGAACACCGAAATGTACAGTTGATTTGTCAGAGGACAAACCATTCAGAGACAAACTGATATCTTTCCGACAGATAAGATCTAAACCAGGCCAGAACTTGTCCGTGTAGACCAATTTGGGTTTCCAATCTCTCCAAAAGAATGTGGTGATCGATGGTATCAAAGGCAGCACTAAGGTCTAGGAGCTTGAGGACAGATGCAGAGCCTCAGTCTGATGCCATTAAAAGGTAATTTACCACCTTCACAAGTGCATTCTCAGTGCTATGATGGGGTCTAAAACCAGACTGAAGCATTTCGTATACATTGTTTGTCTTCAGAAAGGCAGTGAGTTGCTGCGCAACAGCTTTTTCAAATTTTTTTGAGAGGAATGGAAGATTCGATATAGGCCGATAGTTTTTTATATTTTCTGGATCAAGGTTTGGCTTTTTCAAGAGAGGCTTTATTACTGCCACTTTTAGTGAGTTTGGTACACATCCGGTGGATAGAGAGCCGTTTATTATGTTCAACATAGGAGGGCCAAGCACAGGAAGCAGCTCTTTCAGTAGTTTAGTTGGAATAGGGTCCAGTATGCAGCTTGAAGGTTTAGAGGCCATGATTATTTTCATCATTGTGTCAAGAGATATAGTACTAAAACACTTGAGTGTCTCTCTTGATCCTAGGTCCTGGCAGAGTTGTGCAGACTCAGGACAGCTGAGATTTGGAGGAATACGCAGATTTAAAGAGGAGTCCGTAATTCGCTTTCTAATGATCATGATCTTTTCCTCAAAGAAGTTCATGAATTTATTACTGCTGAAGTGAAAGCCATCCTCACTTGGGGAATGCTGCTTTTTAGTTAGCTTTGCTACAGTATCAAAAATAAATTTAGGATTGTTCTTATTTTCCTCAATTAAGTTGGAAAAATAGGATGATCGAGCAGCAGTGAGGGCTCTTCGATACTGCACGGTACTGTCTTTCCAAGGTAGTCAGAAGACTTCCAGTTGTGTGGCCATTTCCGTTCCAATTTTCTGGAAGCTTGCTTCAGAGCTCGGGTATTTTCTGTATACCAGGGAGCTAGTTTCTTATGACAAATGTTTTTAGTTTTTAGGGGTGCAACTGCATCTAGGGTATTGCGCAAGTTTACATTGAGTTCCTCAGTTAGGTGGTTAAATGATTTTTGTCCTCTGACGTCCTTGGGTAGGCAGAGGGAGTCTGGAAGGGCATCAAGGAATCTTTGTGTTGTCTGAGAATTTATAGCATGACTTTTGATGCTCCTTGGTTGGGGTCTGAGCAGATTATTTGTTGCGATTGCAAACGTAATAAAATGGTGATCCGATAGTCCAGGATTATGAGGAAAAACRTTAAGATCTACAACATTTATTCCATGTGACAAAACTAGGTCCAGAATATGACTGTGGCAGTGAGTAGGTCCAGAGACATGTTGGACAAAACCCACTGAGTCGATGATGGCTCCGAAAGCCGTTTGGAGTGGGTCTGTGGACTTGTCCATGTGAATATTAAAATCACCAAAAACTTGAATATTATCTGCTACAAGGTCCGATAGGAATTCAGGGAACTCATTGAGGAACGCTGTATATGGCCCAGGAGGCCTGTAAACAGTAGCTATAAAAAGTGATTGAGTAGGCTGCATAGACTTCATGACTATGACTACTAAAGATGAAAACGTCATTTTTTTTTTTKGTAAATTGAAATTTCCTATCGTAAATGTTAGCAACACCTCCGCCTTTGCCTTTATCTGGGCTAACAACAAATGTAGAATTACTGATGCTAGCATTGGAGGTGCTCATGGAAGCAGAACAACTGTCGTCGACAGGTGCAGGTGTAGTACTGTTGGTGTAGTACAGTCGAGCTGGTATGTGTCTCTACGAACGCGGGCCTTACTTTTTTTTAACCATTTATCAAATTAGAGCAAACGGAGTGAGCAGCAGCTACGTTTAGCTATATACGGACCGTTAGTGGAATTCCCATGAGAGAGTAACGGTTAACCTTTCTAGCCCCGGGGTTCCGCTAGCGGAACACCCACAACATTCCACTGAAAAGGCGAAATTCAAAAATATTTTTTTTTAAATATTTAACTTTCACACATTAACAAGTCCAATACAGCAAATGAAATATAAACATCTTGTTAATCTACCCATGGTGTCCGATTTCAAAAATGATTTACAGTGAAAGCACAACATATGATTATGTTAGGTCAGAGCCAAGTCAAAAACACACACAGCCATTTTTTCAGCCAACAATAGGAGTTAGAAAAAGCAGAAATATAGTTAAAATGAATCACTAACCTTCGATTATCTTCATCAGATGACAGTCATAGGACATCATGTTATACATGTATTGTGTGTTTTGTTCGATAATGTGCATATATATATATTAAAACAAATCTAAGTTTACATTGGCGCGTTACGTGCAGTAATATTTTGATTCCAAAACATCCGGTGATTTTGCAGAAATACTCATAATAAACATTGATAAAAGATGCAAGTGTTATTCACAAAATTAAAGATAAACTTATCCTCTATGCAACCATTGTGTCAGATTTCAAAATAAACTTTACGGAAAAATTATTATCTGAGAACGGCGCTCAGAGCACAATCCAGCAAAAGAAATAGTCGCCATTTTGGSGTCAACAGAAGCTACAAAAACACTATAAAAGCACTTACCTTCGAATAACTTCATCAGAAGGCACTCCCAGGATTCCCAGTTCGACAGAAATGACTGAAAAGTTCCATAAAGCCCATCCTTTAGCCACTTGTTGTTAGCATGTTCAGCCCACGAATCCATTTTCATGACGCACGAGCAATCCCTCCAGACAAAAACTCAAAAAGTTCCGTTACAGGTCGTAAAAACAAGTCAAATGATGTATGCAATYCATATTTAGAATGTGTTTAACATTAATCATCAATAAGGATCCAACCGGAGAATTTCATTGTCTGAAGAAAGAGCATTGGAACGAGAGCACTCTCTCTCGCGCGCAAAACGAGACTGAGATTTCTGACACTCACTAAAATATCTCCTATGAGCCCCTCCTTTATAGTAGAATCATATAACAAAAATCTAAAGACGGTGACATCTAGTGGAAGCCCTAGGAAGTGTTTGCTTATCAATAACTAGAAGGGGTGTCATTTGGCACTGTTTTGAAAATCGAGTTCTCACTTCCTGTGTGGAAGTCTTCTCAGGTTTTTGTCTGCCAAATGAGTTCTGTTCTACTTACAGACATAATTCAAACAGTTTTAGAAACTTCAGAGTGTTTTCTATACAATAGTAATAATAATATGCATGTATKACCTTCTGGGGCAGAGTAGGAGGAAATTCCGTTTGGGTACGCAATTCGTTCAAAGTGGAAACACCGCCCCCCTGTCCATAACAGGTTTTAATGTGATTGATGGTTAATTATTTGACTAGGCTACCTGTATTTGACATTGTGTTGTTATTTCGCTGAACACTAGATGTTTTAATTTTATTTTTGGCAGTGAAATGAGGCTACTCATGCTTGAAAAAAACTCACCCAAATGTATAGCCCTGTTGGAAAATATACATGGACTGTTTTAAAATGTGAAGAAAAAAAAAAGTTATAAAGATAAAATGTTTTAATATGAATCACATATTTATTTGGTGTACCTCTGACGGCATTGTGCGTAACCCAGTTTGGGAATACCTGATCTAAACCATCTAAGTGCAGACAAATGCATCAGTGCACATCTCCATTCAAAAATCCAGTCTTGTTTGAATTCACTAAGAAAAGTTGGGCAAATTAAAGGCCGCTGCCAACTCATAACTACGCCCACCAAAAGACAACGTCGGCCATTTTCAAAGTTCTCCTATGATTGATGAGGAGAGAGCAGGCTGAAAGTAATTAGTGGCTGTGTCGGCTCAGGTCAGGGAGGCCAGCAGAGAAAAACAGTGATGAGGAGATTTACACATCCAGCAATGGTTTACACATCCAGCAATGTCCTCAGAACAGCCTCTATTCGTCGGGGCATGGACTCTACAAAGTGTCGAAAGTGTTCCACAGGGATGCTGGCACATGTTGACTACAATGCTTCCCACAGTTGTGTCAAGTTAGCTGGATGTCCTTTGGGTGGTGGACCATTCTTGATACACTTGGGAATTTGTTGAGCATGAAAACCCCAGCGTTGCAGTTCTTGACACAAACTAGTGCGCCTGGCACCTACTTCCATACCCCGTTCAMAGGCACTTCATTTCTTGTCTTGCCCATTCACAATCCATGTCTCAATTGTCTCAAGGCATAAAAATCCTTCTTTAACCAGTCTACTCCCCTTCATCTACACTGATTGAAGTGGATTTAACAAGTGACATCATTWAGGGACCATAGCTTTCACCTGGATTCACCTGGTCTATGTAAAGAGCAGATGTTCATAATGTTTCGTACACTCAGCTATTTTCCAGACCCTCAGTGAGCAGTGCCCTGGACCTAGAGGATTTGCCATTAAAACGAATGAAGACCTCCAGTGAAAAGATGCCAATGCTCTCGTTGCAGCTATAAAACTAGTAAATTGTAAATGTCCACCAAAACCAATAGACACCTTTTGCTTTTGACTGAAAAATATTTATGTAAAGTAAAGTGACACTTCTTTCATATTCACATAAACCAAAACAAAAATTGTGAGAATGTTCAACTGGACAAAAATCGTTACATTCGTAGCTAAGTTGAAATATGAATGCTAACGAAGCAATCATGGCTGCCAAGATTGTTTTGTTGTTTTCAATTGTTCTTCTCCTGTCACTTGAAAAAGAAAGTCGGTGGCATCTGCAGAACAATCAGTCAGAGCCCTAGCCTTTATGCAATGAGAGGGGCTGTTTCTCACCCAAGATTAATTAGTTTCACCTTTAATGGTGAGCGGTCGTGATGGAAACAGACCCTTCTATAATCTGTCTCAGGCCAAGCCGGTACATCCTGAGTTAAGAGAGCGGAAGGGTTCACGCACAGCGCTCCGCAGAAATGTTAACTCATTAAATGGGCTTAATTACTTGCTTCAGTTCAATGCCTCATTTTGCTGCATGTCGCAAGTTATTTCCTTACAATGTTTTAAATTGCATTATGGACAACCAACTGTCATGGATTGTTACATACCAGTATGACAGTTGACAACACATAATGTATGTTGATGGGAAATGTCCATTTTGGTTTCAGATCCTGAAAACCATTTATCAACAAAGAAAATACACCCTACCAAAATAACACAGATAACAAAAAGAGATGAAGCAAATGGCTCAAATTTCAACTCGGGGTCATCTCATTGAACTGCGATGACAGCCAAAGGCCAAAATAAGAGATGCCCAGTGGATCTTCAGAGGATAGTTTCTGACGTTTGGAAATGAAATGGTCATAGCCTCTGTCAGGCCCAATAAGACTTCTCTTTGTTGCTTCTGCACTCACTCTACAACTCTATAGCCCTCCTATACCACCCCCTCCCTGACAGCTCACAAATCCACTACTAAACAGGTCCGGCAGTGAGCAGAGGATCCAAGACAAATCGCCAAATGATGTACAGGACTGTGTTTAGTGTTTAAGTGAATAATGCCAACTCAAGGAAATGATACCGAAATGAGAACTGTTGGAAAGTGATGGATTGTTGTGGATGGTTGGGGAAAAGAAAGATACATTTTTGAGGTAAAATGCCTCAGAGGGCGAACAAGGAAACAAGAAATCCACTGCCCTGAGACCCTATTTCCGTGGTAATCACAACAGGGGAGCTGATGTGTCCTCCTGGTAGACAGCGTAGCCTTGGAGAGCGACAGGTCTGTGACAGGCTGGGACACACAGGGCTCAGTGAGTCAGTGATATGGGACAGGGATGACACCAACACTTCAGCGGCTACTCTCCAGGGCTCTAAGGCTCTATTTTAGAGAGAACCCACTGAAGAGGAAACTGACAGAGGGAGAGAGAGAGATAAAGAGAGAAAGAAAGTGGAAGGCTTACTCTGTAAAAAGGCTTCTTTTTTTAACTAGGCAAGTCAGTGGGTAAACTGCCTTGTTTAGGGGTAGCACAACAGATTTTTACCTTGTCAGCTCGGGGATTCAAGCTCACAACCTTTCGGTTACGGGCCCAACACTCTAACCACTAGGCTACCTGCCACCCCATACATTATGTGTTGTAAAAAAAACTTCTCCACTAAATTCTGAAAAAAGTGACAGGTTTAACCAGAATGTAAAAAGCATTTATTATACACTGTAAGGGTTTCCTCACATGTCCTTATCTATAGCATACCGTTATAACAACGTTAAAACCAACAAACTGGTTCAAATGCATCTGGTTGGAGAGTGGGTTGAGTCACTTGAGCGGGTTGAGTCACTGACGTGGTCTTCCTGTCTGGTTGGCGCCCCCCCTTGGGTTGTGCCGTGGCGGAGATCTTTGTGGGCTATACTCGGCCTTTTCTCAGGATGTAAGTTTGGTGTTGAAGATATCCTCTAGTGGTGTGGGGGCTGTGTTTTGGCAAAGTGGGTGGGGTTATATCCTGCCTTTGGCCCTGTCCGGGTGTATCATCGGATGGGGCCACAGTGTCTCCTGACCCTCCTGTCTCAGCCTCCAGTATTTATGCTGCAGTAGTTTATGTGTCGGGGGCTAGGGTCAGTCTGTTATATATGGAGTATTTCTCCTGTCTTATCCGGTGTCCTGTGTGAATTTAAGTATGCTCTCTCTAATTCTGTCTTTCTCTCTTTCGGAGGACCTGAGCCATAGGACCATGCCTCAGGACTACCTGGCATGATGACTCCTTGCTGTCCCCAGTCCACCTGGCCGTGCTGCTGCTCCAGTTTCAACTGTTTTGCCTGCGGCTATGGAACCCTGACCTGTTCACCGGACGTGCTACCTGTCCCAGACCCGCTGTTTTCAACTCTCTAGAGACAGCAGGAGTGGTAGAGATACTCTCAATGATCGGCTATGAAAAGCCAACTGACATTTACTCCTGAGGTGCGACCTGTTGCACCCTCGACAACTACTGTGATTATTATTTGACCATGTTGGTCATTTATGAACATTTAAACATCTTGGCCATGTTCTGTTATAATCTCCACCCGGCACAGCCAGAAGAGGACTGGCTACCCCTCATAGCCTGGTTCCTCTCTAGGTTTCTTCCTAGGTTTTGGCCTTTCTAGGGAGTTTTTCCTAGCCACCGTGCTTCTACAGCTGCATTGCTTGCTGTTTGGGGTTTTAGGCTGGGTTTCTGTACAGCACTTTGAGATATCAGCTGATGTAAGAAGGGCTATATAAATACATTTGATTTGGAGAGTTAAAGTAATTAGCAAATGTTTATGAGAGAGGTAGCTGGATGACAACGGCTTTTTTTAAATCTATCAATTTGCTCTGTACTGTACAGTCAGTTCATATACAGTTACATCAGCAAGCCATCTGATCACATTATCACAAATAATTTGTCATGAATGAATTACAGAGCATGATGACTTGATTGTATTCCTCTAGAACCATCACCTGATGGTGTTTTTGCACTCAATAGTTTGTGGATATGATAACCATCAATCAACATATAGCCTATGGGACTGAGCCTGTAGCTGATGGGTAGCTTTGGAGAACTTGTACTCCTAGGTTTATTGGTGCCAATATTAATACTGATCATTTATCTAGTGATTTGTAATTTACATTCAGGTTCATTTCAGGGCACCGGCATCATTACAGTAAAAGCTCTGAATGATGTTGTGATAATGTGCGTCTAGGTGGTAGGTGTAGGAGTCAGAGCAGGAGAGCAGGGATGTCTGAGAAACGTGTTTTAATAAGAAAGTCCACCAACACAGAATGGCACAATCGAAAAGGTACAACGCCCTCGATAACAGAGAACCCGTACAAACGCACGGAGGACCAAACAACGTTCCGACACTCATACACTCAAGAATTCCGTTTTGAAAAACAAAATAACGGTATAATCTAACCGAGCACATCACAATAAAAGACTAATCCCGCACAAACTTAGGCAGGCAACAGGTTACAATTATACACACAGAAATTAACGCAAATGAAACCAGGTGTGGAAAAAGAACCAAAGACAAAACRAACAGARAAAGGGATCGGTGATGGCTGGTAGACCGGCGACGCCGATCGCCGCCCGAGCAGGGAGAGGAGCAACCTTCGGTAGAAGTCGTGACAGATGTTAGCATCAAAACTATACTTTTATTCATACATTTTCCTCAAGGTTATGTCACACCAGGGATCTCACCAGGGAGTTCTAGAATGCTTAAAGGGGCAATCTGGGATTGGTAAATACATTTTTGGACTTTTAATTGTAACTTATAAATGCCTCATGAGCTTAGTTAAAGTAGCTGGGCGACCACTTTGCTGTTTGAATCCCAGATYGCCAATTTAAATTTAGTGGTTTGTTTACCATCTATCAGTCGTACCAATTGAGGAAAAAATATCTTTAGGACAAGCAACACCAGCCTCTGGCAAAATTTGATTTTACCTTTTCACTTTTGTTTTTGCACYGAAAGAGCACTCAAAACGTGTGATCTAGTAACAAGGGGGGAAAAAATACTTTATAACATGTTCCTTTTGGTGAGTAAAGGGAGCRGAGGTTTAAATGTTTCCACCAGCCTCCTCACTCAGGGGAATACTTTCCAGCCTCTAATGTCTGGCACATTCACAAATGTGTCCGGGAATAATAGGACATGTTCAATCACACAAGGAGAGTGATGAACAGATAATGTACTGTACAAGCCTCTCCCTCCTGCTCGCTCTCTCTAGCTCTCTGTTCTAATTACACTGGTAACCCGTTTATAATAGTAATAAGTGACCTCTGGGGTATGTGATATATATGGCCTAAAAACATCCCTTAGTCGTGGTATATTGGCCATACACCACACCTCGGGCCTTATTGCTTAATTATACCACGGCGTTGTTGAACTGATTTCTGATTGGCTCGAATGGCATTCTAAAATGGACATTAAAACCAGATAATGACAGTTGGAAAAGTTATCGGGTCACCTTGCAAACATGACACAATATGCGCCTACRCCTGCAGACCATACTTGCTACAAAGTTACAGAAAGCTAAACCAACAACAACACAAACAGAAATTGGATACATTGTAAACGCAGGTCCAACAAGGAATACACGGTAGCATTCATCTGTTTTTATAGACATTTTTTTGGAGCACCTGATGACCTAACATGGTGAGTGATGAACATGAATTTCTCCTGTCMCCTCCGCCGCTAAAGCTGTCAAATCCTCCCACATGTTTCTAGTTTCACCAGCTGTTTTCAGCTACTGATATTTAATTCGGTTGTCATATTGGCAGGTTTGCTAGCAACAAACTATTTAGCTAGCTTCTAGCCTAGTGTTTGATATGCAATGCAATCTCCTCGTAATTAACAGTCAGTGTTGATGAGTGTCCTGAAGAAAATGCAACCTTTTTTAACTATGCCATATAACTACGCTAGATGTATATGACGTGGGATGGAAACCTGCCGAGGCAAGGAAACCTCTCGAGCCAGCTTGGGTGTGGAAGCCCGACGAGCTGGCTAGACACCCMGGGTTCCATCGGCTGCGATCCAGAGCCGATGTCTGCACCAACCGGAACGCCAGTACGCCCCGATGCTTCGTATGTTGGCTGCTGCATTCTGTCACATGGGATGACGCTGGAGAGACGAAGCAAATACCGGGAGTGGAACCAGACAGGAACAGCGTCAGCAAACGAGAAATACAGACAAAAAACTATTAATGCAGCAGCAGCGAACAGAGCAAGGGAACTGACAAATATAGGGGAGGAAATAAACAGGTGATGAATGAGTCCAGGTGAGTCCAATATCGCTGATGCGCGTGACGAGGGTAGGCAGGTGTGCGTAATAGATGACAGGAGTGCATGATGCAGGGCGGGGGTGGGAACAGACATGACAAACAAAGCATGTCCAGAGTGCATAACAAGAGACTACTATGACTCAGCAGTCACATGGAATTTTACTGCGGTCATAACTCATGACTGCCGGTGTGGCGGTAGTACAGTCACCACAATAGCCCTAGTCGTGACTGTGTTAGCCAGAGCTAGCTGGCTAGCCAGCAAGCAAGGGATAAGAACATTGCAAGTGAGCATGGCAACAGATCTTAAAGAACAGACGACTGGGTTGCATCCATAAATATCGAACTAATTGAACAAAACGACTGGCAACCAAAAGATGAGAAAGTATGAGTTTGCTCATATACAGTACCAGTCAAAAGTTTGGACACACCTACTCATTCAAGGGTTTTTCTTTATTTTTAGTATTTACTACATTGTAGAATAATAGTGTAGACATCAAAACTATGAAATAACACATATGAAATCATGTAATAACCAAAAAGTGTTAAAAAATGTGTCAAAATATATGATTTATTTTAGGTTCTTCAAAGTAGCCACCCTTTGCCTTGATGACAGCTTTGCACACTCTTGGCATTCTCTCAACCAGCTTCACCTGGAATGCTTTTCCAACAGTCTTGACGGAGTTCCCACATATGCTGAGCACTTGTTGGCTGCTTTTCCTTCACTCTGCGGTCCAACTCATCCCAAACCATCTCAATTGGGTTGAGGTCGGGTGATTGTGGAGGCCAGGTCATCTGATGCAGCACTCCATCACTCTCCTTCTTGGTCAAATAGCCCTTACACAGCCTGGAGGTGTGTTGGGTCATTGTCCTGTTATTTCATAGTTTTGATGTCTTCACTATTATTCTACAATGTAGAAAATAGTAATAATAAGGAAAAAACCTTGAATGAGTAGGTGTGTCCAAACTTTTGACTGGTGTTGTATATATGTAAAATACCGGTAAATGTATGCTTAGTATTGTTTTCTTTGGCAGCTGTGGTATAAGTGAGATAAACAGCTTAAACAAACGCAACGCAATAAACGTTGCTTTTAGTCTGGCTGCAGAGGTTGTGACTGTGTAGCTGTACCTAGTTGGCTAGCTAGCAACAAACAAGGGATAAGAACGTTCCAACTGAGCATGGCAACGGAATATAAAGAACGAACGACTGGGTTGAGTCTGTAAATATCGAACTAATCGAACGAACGACTGGGTCGCTTCTCTGGCAACCAAAAGATGGGAACGCATGAATTCTATTATAAAGAAGATTTTTTTTATTCTACCCTTAAATGTGTGCTTTCATATTGTTTTCTTTGGCAACTGTGGTATAAGCAGGATTAACGCCTCCGTGCTGTACATTACCTTGGAAAAATGAACTCTGCAAAGGGAGTCGGCTCCGTCTCGTCCTGTTGCGTCATCCATTATTTCCAATATAATGTACAGAACGTTGGCGTTTATCCCKTACTTATTTTTTGTAAGATAACAGCCCATAATTATCAGATTGATCTTTCAAAAACAGACTTCCAGAAAGACCGTTATGTGTGTAGAATGTCTCCAGGCAATTAGACAACAACAATCTGTAAGAACTGAGAGTGTGCAGAGAAGTCAGGCAGAAGGCCATGGTGAGTTTAATCCATTGTGAAGTGTGGAGCCACAGTGAATAAGCTGGTAAGCACCCATTCAATGCCAGGGACTAGCCTTGTGGAGCTAGCCCAATCCCAGCACAGCAGGCGAGGGAACAGAGAGCAGGCTCTCAGAGTTTTTTCAGAAGTGCTGATTACGTGTGCTACATCTAAACTTCAGCCTGATTAGTCCAATGTTTTCATGTGTCTGACCCACTGTTCCCGGTATTGCCTTTGTATTCATAGAACACTATGGGTGCTGGTGGTTCACACCAATTCAAGTAAATGGATCAAGCACACACACGCACGCACACATGGACACACACACACAGACGCAGTGGCAATATTATGTCTTGACCTTGGATATTTTCTCACAGCTCGCAGGCCTTTTACGTCTTGCCTGATTTGGAGAACAGTTTCAGTATCCTTGTGAAAAAGGTTCTCAATTGGCATTCAGCTCCCTGCTGATGTACTGGCTGAAAGAGAGTCATGGCTATTTCTTCTAAAAGGCAAAAATTGTGCCAGAACATTAAATAAGTGAAACGTCGAGATTTGTTATCATTTTTAAGCTGCATCTTACGTGGGTTTATTCTGAGTGCCCCATTGTTGTGCATTAACAAACAAGCATTCCAATTAGTCCGTCCAAAGCGAGGTGCCATCTTAAAAACGAATACATACATTTATTTATACATATGACCTGTAGCTTACTCTTACTGCTCTAACCATGCTGTATTTAAGCAATAAGGCCCGGGGGGGTGTGGTATATGGCCAAAATACCACGGATAAGGGCTGTTCTTAAGCACGACGCAATGCGTCACAGCCCTTAGCCGTGGTATATTGGCCATATACCACAAGCCCCTGAGGTGCCTTATAGCTATTTTAAACTGGTTACCAACGTATTTAGGCCAGTAAAAATACATGTTTTGTCATACCCGTGGTATACGGTCTGATATACCATGGCTGTCAGCCAATCAGCATTCAGGGCTCGAACCACCCAGTTTATTAGCAACAACCTGATTAAAATTGTATCTGTCCATGCATATTTGAGTGAGCCAGAGAGTCACTAAAGTGGGAATCAGTGAGAATAAAACAGTATGATGTACAGCCTGCACACATGCTAATTACGTCCATTGATTTTCTCCCTGAAAGCTTAAAAAGAGAAGGAAGCACAATGAGATATTACTGTCAGTCTGTAACTCCCTGGGTCCTAAAGCATTCTGCAAAATATATGCATGGACGACTTTAGTCAGACTTACAATATCAGGTAGAAGGTTCATTAGCTAAGAGAAATCGCAAACAGCGATGTCTGTCACACCTAAGGTGCTAAGGTGTTCACCTTTTGCTACATCATTAGTACATTTGGTACTGAAAAGTGAAAGGCAGACACTATTATTTCAAAGTAGTAGCTCACCCAAAACTCTGTAATGAGTATGCCGCTATGGCCATAATCAGGGACAGACTGGGACTAGAAATCGGCCCTGGGATTTCTAACACACCGGCCCAATTTTTTCCTCTAGGCCCCCACACCGGCCCATTTTTGTCCTCGAGTCCCCCATCATTAGCCAAATAATTATMATTTTGCACACAGAAAAACAAGGTAGACAGGGCCACTGGGCTAAATATGGAACAGCCCATCTGGCATTTCTGGCCACAGTCATTTGAATCTGAGGGTTAGTCCAAAAGCCTTGGTATTTACCTCACCACATGATCGAACCTACTTTGTCAGACCAATGCTTATCTTCCTTTGAACACAACAGTGGAATCCTCCAAGGACTGAACCATAACTGGGTTTGGACCTGTGCTTTAACGAGGGGAAAAGAAGGGAAAATAACGTTTAGCTCTGATAACTCTGATAACGTTTAGCCTACTCAATTCTCTGGCTTCCAAATCATTGTCATACCATATTGGTTTAGATGCAAAAAAGGGATTGATATACACCAGTGGCTGCTTTAGACTTGTGAAGTTGAGGAATCAGAAGAGGAAGGACGAACCTGTTAGCAATTCCACTGCCGATTGCGTTATGTGACACTGCAGCAACAATAGCAAAAAAAGGGTAAAGCATAGATTTGTTCAAACAAAAAAGTTTCCATCTTTTATAATCATATTTTAATATTTAATTGGTGTGCTGTACAACTTGTCATGTAAGAGCTAATTTGGGATGCAGTTTCCATATGTATTTTGGATTATTTTGCATCTGAAAGACCATCTGCTAGATTACTGCATCAGTCACAGCATACGGTAAAACCCATTTGAATCCACTAATTCAATGCTCTCTCACTTTCTCTCTATCTCTCTCTCTCTGCATCCATTACTTCCTTTCTTTTTTCCCCCTCTCTCCCTTTCTTTCTTTCTCTCCCTCTTCCCCTCCCCTTGGAACTCCTTGTCATGTACAGTATGACTCGTGGTGATGATCACTGAGACTGACGGGTAATTCGGTACCTGAATTGCAGCCTCGGCTGATGGTGTAAATTGTAGGAGTCACCAGGGGCGTTAGCAGAAGGGAGGCCCGGGCTGGCATTAGCCACCCCTCAAATATGATTGGTCACCCTTAGTCAAACTGGTTCAGATTTGAGAGAAAATATGGTGCGTTTGTTCTGGTACTATAGAGGCTGGCTTTAGGGCCATGCGGATGCCTTGGAGTGGGCGTGAAGTCTGTGATTGGCTGGCTGGCTTTAGGACTATGGAGAGGCAACAGCAGTAAGTTAATACTGAACAGTACAACTTCTCTCTCAGTTGAGTTGACAAAAGCAGTGCAGAGGTGGAAAATGGCTGGGTAACTGCTGTTTGACTTTGACAGGAAATTTGAGTTAGTGTGTAGCAGCTAATTGCTGTGTGRCATGTGTTTGTCCTAGAATGTTATCTATTCCCATTATCAGTATTTTTCATTTGTTAGAGATGTCCACCAGCATAATACCGGAGTCAGAGACTCTAATATTCACAGTTTTAAATATRAGAGTAATGGTAAGTAAACCCTTTTATATACAAGCGCTGTTAAGTGAAACAAACTACCACGGCAACTCAAAGCCATACCAACCATAACCTATTTCAAAAAGAATGTCAAAAGCTGGCTAATTGTCACGGCTGTTGGAAAAATAGGACCAAGGTGCAGCGTGGTGAGCGTACATGTTCCATTATTAAACAAGACGCCGAACAAAAACAATAAACACTACAAAAACAAACCGTGAAGCTAAAGGCTATGTAAAGTCAACTTCCCACCAAAACAGGTGGAAAAAAGGGCTACCTAAGTATGGTTCTCAATCAGAGACAACGATAGACAGCTGCCTCTGATTGAGAACCACACCYGGCCAAACACAAAGAAATACACAACATAGAACATAGAATACCCACCCCAACTCACGCCCTGACCAAACCAAAATAGAGACATAAAAAGGATCTCTAAGGTCAGGGCGTGACACTAATGAGTGAACAGTAAAACCGTTTTTTGTCTGTAGCTCTGTAATGTGACTGTATCTAACTGTGTATGTATCTTTGTAAAAAATAATAATACTAGGGACACCAATGGATATAACTCCCCGACTTAAAAAAATCGATCTACTGTGTATATATGTATTTTTCTTTTACTGGCAAATAAAATCAATCATTTGATTGAGGTGAATGAAGCTACAGCAGCCAAGATGATAATGGTTTGTTTTTGCTGTTCTCCAAATAGCACTTCAATTGTGTAGAAATGCAGTAGGCCTAAATCAGATTTGTAAAAATTCCTTGGAGTGGAAAATATGATTATTATTATAATTATTTTTGGTTGTAATTATTTTCCTCCCCTTTTTCTCCCCAATTTCRTGATTAAGATCTTGTCTCATCGCTGCAACTTCCCAACGGGCTCCGGAGAGGCGAAGGYCGAGTCATGTGTCCTCCGAAACATGACCCGCCAAACTGCGCTTCTTAACACCCGCTCGCTTAACCCGGAAGCCATCTGCACCAATGTGTCGGAGGAAACACAGTTCAACTGACGATTGAATTCAGCCTGCAGGTCCGCCAGGCTGTAGTGATGCCGCAACGCGGAGTGCCTAGACACAGCTCTTAGCCGTGGTATATTGGCCATATACCACAAACCCCTGAGGTGCCTCATAGCTATTATAAACTGGTTTCCAACGTATTTAGGCCAGTAAAAATACATGTTTTGTCATACCTGTGGTACACGGTCTGATATACCATGGCTGTCAGACAATCAGCATTCAGGGCTCGAACCATCCAGTTTATAATSAGTTATTAGCAACAACCTGATTAAAATTGTATCTGTCCATGCATGTTTGAGTGAGCCAGAGAGTCACTAAAGTGGGAATCAGTGAGAATAAGTGACGCTGCAACACTGCGATGCAGTGCCTTAGAATTCTGAGCCACTCGGGAGGCTGTGGAAAAATGTTTTATTGGAGGGGCTGTTACCACTGAACATGTACGCTGAGTGTACAAAACATCAGCTTCCTAATATTGACTTGCACCCCCTTTTGGCCTCAGAACAGCCTCAATTTGTTGGGGCATGGACTATACAAGGTGTCGAAAGCGTTCTACAGGGATGCTGGCCCATCTTGACTCCAATGCTTCMCACAGTTGTGTCAAGTTCACTGCATGTCCTTAGGGTGGTGGACCATTCTTGATACACAAGGGAAACTGTTGAGCTTGAAAAACTTTGCAGTTCTTGACACACTCAAACCGGTGCGTTCGGCACCTAGCGCCATACCCCCGTTCAAAGGCACTTAAATATTTTGTCTTGCCCATTAACCCTCTGAATGGCACACATACACAATCCATGTCTCAATTCAGGGGTGCAACTCTGGTTTTAGAAGAGGGGGGGACATAATTATTAAACACTCCGAACAGCCTACCCGACTGCTCGGAGGCATCCGCATGGTTTTAAAGCACACCGGTGCCTCATTTTGTATCACATTCCAATGCTAAAACTGGGGAGGACAAAAATGCATCTTCAGAATGTGGGGGAGGGGGGGGGGACTTTCCCAGTGAAAGTTGCACCCCTGTCTCAATTGTCTCAAGACTTAAAATCCTTCTTTAACCTGTCTTATTCCCTTCATCTACACTGGCCGAAGTGGATTTAACAGGTGACATTAATAAGGGATCATAGCTTTCACCTGGATTCACCTGGTCAGTGTGTCATGTTTTGTACACTCACTCTTTCTAACTTGAATATTTTCCTTATGTTAATTTCCAAATGGATATATTTGAATAAATTAGGSCAGGTACAAATTATCAGTTGAAACAGTTATTCAATACAATGCATTGTAATTTGAGCAAATTTTCAATGCTATTTGTGATACAAATTGCTAATTCTCAATGGACATGACTGGTTCTTGGCCACCCAATCAAAAGAAACCTAGAATCACCCCATTTCACAATGTGCGGTGTCACCCTATTTCGCACACAGCAGACTTTAGCCTACTTTATACTGCTTCCAACCCCCACACTCACACACGCAATACCCCAGACTGTGCTCTCTCTTTCTATAGGCCTACCCCATGTGCGTCATTCCCTCTCCATCCTCCATCACCTTCTCTCCAGACTGCGTGCCGCGTTCCCCCTCTACCTCTCTCCATACCAAACTGTGTTCCCCTTGAGTCCAAATCACAGATTTTACTCTTTATCATTGACAAGAGATGGTGCTCTCCCCCTATTGCCAGCCTGTGCTCCTCTGTACTCATATAGCCTAAACTGTGGTTGCCTCCCAAATTCCCTATACATTGCATTACTTCAAGAAATCGCTTGATTTTAAGGGTTTTACAGCAATCCAGAAGAAGGATGCCTCCTAACTAGCACCCCATTCCCTACATAGTGCACTACTTTTTACCTGAGGGAATTGGGTGCCATTCGGAAAGGGGGATACCTTGTCAGTTGTACAACTGAATGCCTTCAACTGAAATGTGTCTTCCGCTTTTAACCCAACCACCTCTGAATCAGAGAGGTGCAGGGGGCTGCCTTAATCGACATCCACATCTTCGGCACCCGGGGAACAGTGGGTTAACTGCCTTGCTCAGGGGCAGAACGACAGATTTTTACCTTGTCAGCTTGGATTCGATCCAGCAACCTTTCGGTTACTGGCCCAACGCTCTAACCACTAGGCTATCTGCCAATGTAACGCTAGACTGTTTCCTCCTTCAAACCCCCAGTTCAGATTGTGGTCTCCCGGTCTCCCCTCCATTGACTAAACAGTCATCTCCATCCCTGTGGAGCAGGCAGGGCTCTGAGTGCCGAGTGTCCCTGCATTAATTCCAGTCTAATTAGACAATCCATCAGTGCATCGCTGCTTGTCGACACTGACCCAGCTAGAACCCTGAGGTATCCGTCATTAACACCTATTGTCATGGTCATTACTTATTGACCTTTTGTCTTGTTGTGCCACACCCAAAAAAGTATGAGTAAATATTAAAATACATAGTCTGTTCGGGCTCACAAACACAATCTGCGATTAATTAAATTGCTCCTTTGTGGTTTAAACTAATGTGTGACCTTTATTTAACTAGTCAAGTCAGTTAAGAACAAATTCTTATTTACAATGGCGGCCTACCCCGGCCAAACCCAATTGTGCGCTGCCCTATTGGACTCCCATCACAGCCGGATGTGATGCAGCCTGGATTTGAACCAGGAATTTATCCCAAGGAATTTATAATGACACCTCTTGCACTGAGATCCAGTGTCCTAGACCRCTGACCCACTTGGGAGCCCACTAATGTGTGTTATGGAGTGTTGTATTGTAACATGAATCCAATGATTGTCTAATGTGTGCATAATAATGTTACAGGTGCTAATCCTATGGTCTTCAAGCACTTTCTGTAATGTCCCTGTATTCTGAAGTATTTCTGTAATGAATGTAGATTTTCCTTTACTTGGGTAGTGTAGAATGGCTGAGTTTTAATCTAACTCCTCTTGGCTGTTGTTAGTCAGTTAGACAAAATGGCAATTTAGATGTAAATAAGCTTTAGAATCTATAAACAGTGAAATTGTTAGCTAGGATTTAAAATTTTACTGATACGAAACAAGTTTACACATTTGAAGACATACTCATAATTAGACAAGAATGAATGGGGTTAATAAAGATGTTTGCTGCAGGTGATTTGTCTCTGTGATGATTGCGTTGGAAATGGACAGGGACAAACATTACATAAACACACATTTCTCATCTTGAGTTTATCCTCCGCCAAAATATTAGGACTGCTAATTTTCTCTAATTGAATAAATGCTTGGAAAAAAGCCAAGGGTTACCCTCCATCAAAAGAGGAGACAGCCCAAGGAAAACATGACAACTCTGCGTGGGATTCAATAAACATTTTAAAGCATCTTCTATTTGTTCCTGCGTCATTCACTGGGCAGACCTTCTCGTCTCTGACTCATAAACAAGACTGTTTCAAACACGAATCTCATTCTCACACGACTCTCAACGTTTGCCAAGTCCAACGTCCTACACAAGTCCTGTATGGAAATGAAGACCTGCCCAGGTAAATTACCCATTACATGACTTATGATCTCTTTAAAAAAAAAAAGCTGGAAAAGGATGTATGTCGTAATTTGAGTTAGTACTGGGCCGGGACCTGCCGAAAGCACCGTCTTGTGCCCTACTTAACCTGTCAGGGCGGGTCTCCTAACTACTCAATCAAATCTTCATGTGCAACCAGAAAAAAGTGCAGAGGTGAGAGAAACATTAAAAGGGATCAGATGGGGGGGGTTTATTTCTATCCCAAGGAATTTATAATTCTTCAGCTGCATCCCAGATGGAACCCTATTCCTTACAGTGCCTTCAGAACTTATTCATACCTCTTGACTTATTCCACATTTTGTTGTGTTACAGCCTTAATTCAAAATGGAGGAAATCTGGGGGGGAGGGGGGGGGGGKKGTTTCTCACCCATCTATACACAATAGCCCATAATGAAAAAGTGAAAACGTGTTTTTAGAAATGTTTGAAAGTTTGTTGAAAATGTAATACACAAATATCTAATTTACTCTCCGGCTACTGAGTTAGGAAGGATGGACTATTATCTTTGTAGTGACTGCGTGTATAGATACACCATCCAAATTGTAATTAATAACTTCACCATGCTCAAAGGGATATTTAATGTCCCTGGTCTTTGTGGTTGAATTTGTGTTTGAAATTCACTGCTCGACTGAGAGAAATTACAGATAATTGTATGTGTGGGGTACAGAGATGAGGTAGTCATTACAAAATCATGTCAAATACTATTATTGCACACAGAGTGAGTCCATTATTATGTGACTTGTTGTGCACATTTTTACTCCTGAACCTATTTAGGCTTGCCATAACAAAGGGATTGAATACATTTGAGCTTTTCATTTTTTATTAATTTGTAAACTTTTGGAAAAACATTATTCCACTTTGACATTATGGGGTATTGTGTGTAGGCCGGTGACAGATAAAAAAAAAATCATAATATAATCCATTTTAAATTCAGGCTTGTAACAACAAAATGTCGAAAAATTCAAAGGGTGTGAATACTTTCTGAAGGCACTGTACATTGTGTACTACTTTTGACCAGAGCCTAAAAAGCAGTGGTCAAAAGTAGTACATGTAGGGAATAGGGGCCATCTGGGACGCATACTACCTGTGGACTGGATGGCTTCGTCTTACGCCCTATTCGCACTGGATTTGTTTTATTGSGGGAGGTCGGGCAAGGTAATTATGTGCAGAGCACAGAACACCACACCCGTCATTTTTTGTCCCTTCCGAATTTGCCATGTCGGTAATTTTTACTTGACGGGAACGGTTATTATTCAAGTTCCTGAAACCAACTGTTTTTCAGCAATCTCACAGGTCCTCCGGTAATACGTACCCTGTGTGAATCGCCACCCCTTTGTTTGGTGGGATATTACAGAGTTTAACAGGTGCTGCACGCAGTTTGGATAAGAACATGGGAACAAATGTATGCTTAAAACAAAGTGCTATGCATGTAGCCTACATATGAATGATCTGTTTTGTCATATATCAACTTTAACAGTGCCTATTTCTCGTTTAAAAGATTAAGATGATATTGTGCCAACTAATTGATAAATTGCCAAATACTGTAGGTTAGCTAATTGTCTGCATACAGTTCATTGTTCCGAACTAAAAGCCAATATTAGGCTATCCTTTAAAACCCCTGAAAAACAGGCGATTTCCAKTTCTTTAAGCCTTCAAAGAAAAGGAACCCTTGTGGAAAGCATCCTCCTCCCTCCCTCCCTCCATCCCTCGGGAGAAGGACGGATGGATGGTGTAGCCAGCGTAGCTACATTAAACACAGCACCCGCACATTGTGAAATATTAGAGAGGAGGAGAAGGAATAGCTCCCCAGAATAGCATGTTCCCGCGGGATAGCGGTATGTGGGTGATGCCTGTGCCTGTGTGCAGTTAAGCGGTTATTTATGGCAGACGTTTCGTAATACATCGAGGGTATCCCTTTGATAAGCACCAATCCCTCTAAAACAGCAACATCAACACATCAACCGCAAGCACAGTAAAACACAACACTGTAACACCATCTGACACCTAAACAGAGGGAAAAAAAACTCAGCGATTCACTGAGTTCCTCTGAGCTGTCTGTCAAGGGAGGCAGGGGAACATTGTGCAGAATGGAGTAGGAGTATGGAGGAATACAATGGAAATAGTGGAGAATGGTAAATCAATTGGAGAGTGTTTGTGAAGGTAGGGCTGGATTATGCATAGCTGGATGTTTTGACTCTCTATTTCTGTGTATTGCCACTAGAGCTCACCCTAGATCAAAAATTACCATCCCTCTGTCATAAGAGAAACAATAAAATAGCTTTTCACCCACAACTGACACATGCACTCACATTGTAAACCAAATCTGTCTTTACCATTGTGCACAATGGACAGCAGGTTCTATGACACTATCATACATACTGAGTGTACAAAACATTAGGAAAACCTGTTAAATCCAATTCAATCAGTGTAGATGAAGGGGAGGAGACAGGTTAAAGAATTTTTAAGCCTTTAGCCAATTGAGACATGGATTGTGTATTTGTGCCATTCAGAGTGTGAATGGGCAGGACAAAAGATGTAAGTGCCTTTGAACGGGGTATGGCGGTAGAGTAGATGCAATGCACACCGGTTTTAGTGTGTCAAGAACTGCTAACGCTGCTAAGCATTGGAGCCAAAATGGCAACACTTTTACCACCTTGTAGAGTSCTTGCCCTGATGAATTGAGGATGTTCTCAATATTAGGAAGATGTTCCTAATGTTTTGAACACTCAGTGTAGCGAACATCCATAAATAGCCGGACAAAGGGGTGACTAGAAAAATGTAACCTGCTGAACACGTGGAAGTGTCAATTAAGCCACTATAATATGGACTAACTGAAAACTGGGAAGTGGCCTACCTTTCAGTCAACTCTCTGAAGTTCAGAAAGCAGTGGACCTGTGGATAATAATAGGGAGCAGAAAAGTGCAACATGCTTCCAGCTTCCAACTAGTGTTAATGAGCTGTCAGGATTATGAAGTAGCCCATCTAATTTAGAGATATTAACGAATAATGAATAATATGATGTCTCTTGTTGTGTCTCAGACCCTCAGTAGATAGGTCAATGGATTCCATACTAATTATCTACCGTACTTCTATCTCTGGAGGCTATGATAATTGCACTGTAAAAAGTGGGAAGGCTTACTTTAATTTTGGTGAATCTCGTATACAATGGGATAAGGTTATGTACACCAAACCCAGATGTAAAATAGTAAATAATGGTTACTTCTCAGAAAGTATTGAGCTTTTAAGAGGAGTAAAACAAGGCTGTCCATTGTCTCCATATCTATGATTATAGCCATTGAAATGCTAGATATTAAAATTAGATCCATCAAGAAGTTAGAAATCCAGGAGATGAAACAAAAGTGTCAGTGTATGCCGATGACTCAAGTTTTTTCACAATCTGGATCCCTGCACAGTATCATTGAAGATCACTTTTCTAGCCTTTCTGGACTAAAACCTAATTATGACAAGTGTAACGGTTTTCTTCGGTGGAAGAAGGAGAGGACCAAAGCGCAGCGTGGTTAGTTTTCATCTTATTTGAATAAATCCAAAACTGAACACTACAAATACAAAAACAACAAACGTGAAAACCGAAACAGTTCTATCTGGTGCAGACACACAAAGACTGAAGACAACCACCCACAAAACCCAACAGAAAACAGGCTACCTAAATATGGTTCCCAATCAGAGACAATGACTAACACCTGCCTCTGATTGAGAACCATATCAGGCCAAACAAGAAACCCCACATAGAAACAGAAAAACTAGACTATACCCACCCAACTCAACGCCCCTGATCCACACTCAAACACGATAGAAAACATGACGAAGCAAGTAAAATGGCAGAACGCTGAACAGTTACTGTGCCCCCTCCTCCCCCCCCAAGGTGCGGGGCACCGGCCGCAAAACCTGAACCTATAGGGGAGGGTCTGGGTGGGCATCTGTCCGCGGTGGCGGCTCTGGCGCTGGACGTGGACCCCACTCCACCATTGTCTTTGTCCGCTTTCTTAGCGTCCTTTGAGCGCGCCCCTCCGCCGCCGACCTTGGCCTGGGAACCCTAATAAAGGGCCCCACTGGACTGAGGAGCGCCTCTGGACTGAGGGGCGCCTCTGGCTGAGGAAACTCCTCCGGACTGAGGGGCAGCTCGGACTGAGGGCAGCTCAGACTGAGGGCGCTCAGCTCATGACTGAGGGTAGCTCATGATGACGGGGCTCATGACTGAGGGGTAGCTCATAGCTATGAGGGGTAGCTCATGACTGAGGGTAGCTCATGACTGAGGGTAGCTCAGGATGAAGGGCAGCTCCGGACTGAGGGGAGCTCCGGACTGAGGACCAGCTTCCTGACTGGCGGGCAGCTCTGGCAGCTCCTGACTGGCGGGCGGCTCTGCAGCTCCTGCTGGCGGGCGGACTCTGGCAGTCTGACGGCGGGCGCTCTGGCACAGCTCCTGACTGGCGGGCGGCTCTGGCAGCTCCTGACTGGCGGGCGCTCTGGCAGCTCCTGACTGGCGGGCGGCTCTGACGGCTCAGGATACGGCGGCTCTGACGTCTCAGGACAGACGGGCGGCTCAGGCGGCGCTGGACAGACGGGCGGTCAGGCGACGCTGGACAGACGGGCGGCTCAGGTGACGCGGACAGACGGGCGGCTCAGGCGGGGCTCAGGCGGCGCTGGACAGATGGGCGGCTCAGGCGGCGCTGGACAGATGGGCGGCTGCGCGGCGCTGAGACAGACGGGCGGCTCAAGCGGCACTGGCAGACGGCGCAGCTCAGGCGGCACTGGACAGACGGGCAGCTCAGGCGGCGCTGGACAGACGGGCAGCTCTGGCATGCTGAGGCGCACAGTAGGCCTGGTGCGTGGTGCCGGAACTGGTGGTACCGGGCTGGGGACACGCACCTCTGGGCGAGTGCGGGGAGGAGGAACAGGGCGTACTGGACTCTGGAGACGAACTGGATGCCTGGTGCGTGGTGTTGGCACTGGTGGTACTGGGCTGGTGCGAGGAGGTGGCACCGGATAGACCGGACCGTGAAAGCGCACAGGGGTCTCGAGCACCGAGCTTGCCCAACCTTACCTGGTTGAATGCTCCCTGTGCCAGGCCAGTGCGGCGAGGTGGAATAGCCCGCACTGGCTGTGCTGGCGAACCGGGGACACATGCGTAAGGCTGGTGCCATGTACACCGGCCCGAGGAAGGCACTGGATACCAGATGCGCTGAGCCGGCTTCATGACACCTGGCTTGATGCCCACTCTACCAGGCCGATACGAGGAGCTGGAATGTACCGCACCGGGCTATGCACACGCACCGGGGACACCGGTGCGCTCCCCGCATAACACGGTGCCTGCCCGTACGACGCTCTCCACGGTAAGCAGGGGAGTTGGCTCAGGTCTCCTACCTGGCTTAACACTACTCCCCGTGTGCCATCCCCCCAATACATTTTTGGGGCTGCCTCTCGGGCTTCCTTGCCAGCCGGTGTTCCCTCGTAACGCCGGTTCCCTTTAGCTGCTGCCCTCGCTCTCCTGGCTGCCTCCACCTGTTCCATGGCAGGCGATCCCTTCCAGCCAGAATCTCCTCCCATGTGTAACATCCCTTGCCGTTTAGAATGTCCTCCCATGTCCATTCCTCTTCAGATTTCTCCCGCTGCTGCCGCTGCTGCTGCTGCCGCTGCTGCTGCTGCTGTCCGTTACGCCACGCTGCTTGGTCCTTTTTTGGTGGGTGGTTCTGTAACGGTTCTTCTGGTGGAAGAAGGAGAGGACCAAAGCGCAGCGTGGTTAGTGTTCATCTTATTTTAATAAATTCCAAACCTTGACCCACTACAAATACAAAAACAACAAACGTGAAAACCGAAACAGTTCTATCTGGTGCAGACACACAAAGACTGAAGACAACCACCCACAAAACCCAACAGAAAACAGGCTACCTAAATATGGTTCCCAATCAGAGACAATGACTAACACCTGCCTCTGATTGAGAACCATATCAGGCCAAACAAGAAACCCCACAGAAACAGAAAAACTAGATTATACCCACCCAACTCACGCCCTGACCACACTAAAACAAAGAAAATACAAAAGAACTATGGTCAGAACGTGACAACAAGTGTACCATATTACGTATTGTATCGTTAAAAATCAGTGTTTACACTACCTTGTAGTTTACCAATAAAATGGGTGGATGGTGAAGTATACATACTTGGTATTTACATCTCAAAAAATATAAATGAAATTCCACATTCAATTTCATTAGAAAGTTAGCAAAAATAGATAAGATTCAACAAACATGGAGAGGTAAATAATTGTCTATTAATGGAAAAATCACATTGATTAACTATTTGGTCCTATCACAGTTTACTTATTTACTAATGGCACTGCCTACTCYAGACGACACTTTTTTTTAATCATATGAGCAAAAAATATTTCATTTTATGCCTATTTATATAATGAATATGAGTTTGGGGGGGCTAAAATTACTAAATATTAAAGCTTTAAACCTCTCACTAAAAGCTTCACTCATATATAAGTTATACTTAAACCCAAAATGGTTCTCCAGTAGATTATTAAGAAAGGCTCATCCTTTATTTAAAAATGGACTTTTTGCCTTTATACAGATTACAACTTCTCATTTCCGACTAATTGAAAATKAAATGTTGTTTAAATTATCACCCTTTCTTAAACAAGCCTTACAAAGCTGGTTACAATTTCCGTTTTGTCCTACAGAAAATATAGAACAAATATTACAACAAATGTTATGGTTAAACTCAAATATAGTGATTAATAAAAATCATTCTTTATGGATTAAAAAAAAAAAAGGTATTATTTGTATTAATTATATTATGAATAGAAACTGAGGAGGTATGTCACATATGCAGCTATCGGAAATATATGGGAATACCTGCTCAATCCAAATTTACAACCAACTGATTGCAGCATTACCACAAAAATGGAGGAGGCAAGTGAAAAGGGAGAAGGTAGGGAACTTGTTTGCCTGCCATATATTAAAGAACAAATTGGCTGAAAGGAATTGGCATAAATAGAAAAACATACTAGTTTCATTTCAGGACAAAAATGTTAGCAGCTGACCCATACAGGTTTAAAAATAAATGGGAAGAGATTTTCGATGTACCGATTCCATGGCACATTGTTTATGAACGAGTACAAAAAACAACATTTGATTAAACACTTAAGAGTTTTTACATTTAAATTATTATATAAAATTCTTGCCACCAACAGAATGCTATATATACGGGGCATACAACAATCTCAGCTCTGTAGATTTTTCTGCGAAGAGACAGAATCAATAGATAATTTATTCTGGTATTGCCCCAATGTGGCTTGTTTCTGGTCACAGGTTCAGGGATGGTTAAGAAATCACAACATGCACTTAAAATTAACCTCACAAATAGCACTGTTGGGTGATTTGGAAAGCCATAGTCAGTGAATAAATTATATAATAATACTCATAGGAAAGGTTTTCATCTTTAGCTCACAATCTGTGGATACTATACGATTAGAAAGGTAAAAAAATTATGTAAAACATCACAACACATTTGAAAAATATATGGCACATGGAAACCAAACAAGGGTGGTTTATGGTGATAGGTGGAATGGGCTGAGAGTGGCTGAGGGTTGGGATTAAAGAGTTTATGTTTGGTAATGTATTATTGTTATGTGACTGCTTTATATAAAAATACCATCTATGTAAAATATTTATGCAAAATGTGTATGTCAAATGTATATGTAAAATGTATGTATACAGTATGTAGCAGAAAAGCAGTTAAAAAAAGAAGAAAAAAGTGTGAAGGCATTGTTTAGATTTTTAAGCTACCATTTTTTTGCTGGGGGAGGGGGTGACAGGTAAAATATTTGTTGTAACTGTGATCTGCCACTCAGAAGAAGAAGAAGAAAAAACATGACAAAAGGTACATAGCTGTACTTTTGTACAAAGTATTATATTGCCTATGTTGTCATCTAGTGGCGGATTTGGGTACTGTAGCTTTTAATTAGCTAACTTTCGGTTTAGAGCTATTTCCTGTCAGAACAATCCAAGCGACAACAACAAGCCATAATTGTCTGTCTTACTAGATCTTGGTTAAATATACGTCTGTAAGTAGTTTTGAGATATTAGAACATGTTTTTGCTAATTCAAATTGTGTTTCTAGAATATTTACGTTTTTTTACCCGTTCATTCTAGTTTTCTAAGTTCCGATGATGCTAAGATAATTGCGCTAACTATCGCCCATTCACTTAACATTGTGTGTTAGCATGCTAGCTATCGTTTCGTAACGGAATTGAGTTTCTTTGGTTTTTGGATGTATCTAGCTGTTTTAAGTGTTCAGATATCACAGGTGACAGAGCCAAAGTATTGTTATTAAGCTATATGGACACTTAGTGTGTGAGTGTATGTAGTGACTTTTTCTCATACATGTTCTCCTTTCTGTATCTGTTACAGTTTTACAAACAAAATATATTCTACAAAAGATTCTTAGGGCCCAGATTGCAGTTACCATGGCTTCCACTAGATGTCAACAGTCTTTAGACATGGTTTCAGGCTTGTTTTCTGAAAAATGAAGAAGAATGACCTTTTGGTCAGGGGACTATGGAATCATGCAGTACTGGTTTACGCGCATGACTGTGTGCGCGCTCTTCGTTGTTTTTCCTTTCTATTGAATACGCTATTGTCCGGTTGAAATATTATCGATTATTTAGATAATTGACAACCTGAGGATTAATTATAAACATCGTTTGACATGTTTCGACGAACTTTACCGGTACTATTAGGATGTATTCGTCTGCATGTTTTGACTGCCTTTGAGCCAGTGGATTACTGAACAAAACACGCAAACAAAACTGAGTTTTTGGGATATAAAGAGGGATTTATCGAACAAAACGCGCCATTGATTGTGTAGCTGGGACCCTTGTGATTGCAACCAGATGAAGATCTTCAAAGGTAAGTGATTTATTTTATCGCTATTTCTGACTTTCGTGACTCCTCTACTTGGTTGGAAAATGTTTGTATGCTTTTGTAAGCGGGCGCTGTACTCAGATAATTGCATGGTATGCTTTCATCGTAAAGCCTTTTTGAAATCTAACAAAGCAGCTGGATTAACAAGAAGTTCATCTTTTAACCGATGTATAACACTTGTATTTTCATGAATGTTTATTATGACTATTTCTGTAATTTGAATTTGGCGCTCTGCAATTTCACCGGATGTTGTCGAGGTGGGTCGCTAGCGACCCGCCTTGGCCAAAGAGGCTAACCACGTACATAGTCAATAGGCTTTCAATGGAAAAYTACTCACATAAAAAAAATCCMATTTCCTGGATGGATTTTCCTGGGATTTTCGCCTGCCATATCAGTTCTGTTATACTCACAGACGTTATTTGTGTTTTCTATCCAAATCTACCAATTATATGCATATCCTAGCTTCTGGGCCTGTGTAACAGGCAGTTTACTTTGGGCACATCAGTCATCCGAAATTCCGACCAAAAACCAGTATGCCAAAGAAGTTAACGTTACCAATGCCTCCTGATTCTTTATTGTAAGAGTGTAAGCTGTCTGCCAAGCTTTGTAGCTTACACATTGTGAGGGCAGAACAGTAGAAAGACTGACTACATGACGGGCCCAGCCACAGGAAGAGTGGATCCCTTCTTCACATCGCCATCAGGCATCATCACAGGGAGGTAAGCCAAGCTCATAATGCAACAACCAAAGGATCCAGGTAACACCCCAGCCTTCCTTCAGCATCCAGATGTAGAAGGCAGCCCATACAAAATGCTGGAGAGCAGGCCAAGGTGCTCAAGCTCCAGAGACTCTTGGCAATCAAACCTGACATCAGCTATTTTATTTTATATTTCACCTTTATTTAACCAGGTAGGCCAGTTGAGAACAAGTTCTCATTTACAACTGCGACCTGGCCAAGATAAAGCAAATCAGTGTGACACAAACAACAACACAGAGTTACACATGGAATAAACAAATGTACAGTCAAGAACATAATAGAAAAGTCTATATACAGTGTGTGCAAATGGTGTAAGGAGGTAAGGCAATAAATAGGCCATAGTAGCGAAGTAATTAAGATTTAGCAAATTAACACTGGAGTGATAGATGTGCAGATGATGATGTGCAAGTAGGAATACTGGAAATGCTGGTGTGCAAAAGAGCAAATGACCAGTGAGATATACCTGCTGGAGCTTGTGCTACGGGTGCGTGTTGTTATGGTGACCAGTGAGCTGATAAAAATGCAGAGCTTTACCTAGCAGAGACTTATAGATGACCTGGAGCCAGTGGGTTTGGCGATGAATATGTAGCGAGGGCCAGCCGACGAGAGCATACAGGTCGCAGTGGTGGGTGGTATATGGGGCTTTGGTGACAAAACGGATGGCACTGTGATAGACTGCATCCAGTTTGCTGAGTAGAGTGTTGGAGGCAATTTTGTAAATGACATCGCCGAAGTCGAGGATCGGTAGGATAGTCAGTTTTACAAGGGTATGTTTGGCAAGGTGAGTGGAGGAGGCTTTGTTGCGAAATAGGAAGCTGTTTCTAGATTTAATTTTGGATTGGAGATGTTTAATATGAGTCTGGAAGGAAAGTTTACAGTCTAGCCAGACACCTAGTTATTGTAGTTGTCCACATATTCTAAGTCAGAACCGTCCAGAGTAGTGATGCTAGTCGGTCGGGTGTGGGCAGCGATCGGTTGAAGAGCATGCATTTAGTTCTACTACCGTTTAAGAGCAGTTGGAGGCCACCGAAGGAGTGTTGTATGGCATTGAACCTCRTTTGGAGGTTTGTTAACTTCTCTAGGATAGGGGGCAGCATTTTCACGTTTGGATGAAAAGCATACCCAAATTCAACTGCCAGCTACTCATCCCCAGAAGATAAGATATGCATATTATTAGTAGATTTGGATAGAAAACACTCTGAAGTTTCTAAAACTGTTTGAAACATGTCTTTGAGTATAACAGAACCTATTTAGCAGGCGAAACCCAGAGGACAAACCATTCAGATGTTTTTTTTTAGGTCACTCTCTTTTCAAAGGGTTTTCATTGGGAATACAGATTTCTAATTGTCCTTCTTGCAGTTCCTACCGCTTCCACTGGATGTCAACAGTCTTTAGAAATTGGTGGAGGGTTTTTCCTTTGTGTAATGAAGAAGTACGGCCATCTTGAACGAGGGTCACTCGAAGTGTCCTGTTTGTTAGAGGCGTATGACCAGAAACCTAGCTACAGTTTGTTTTAATCCTGTATTGATCACAGATCATCCCGTCTTCAATTTTATCGATTATTTACGTTAAAAAATACCTAAAGTTGTCTTACAAAAGTAGTTTGAAATGTTTTGGCAAAGTTTACAGGTAACTTTTGAGATATTTTGTAGTCACGTTTCACAAGTTGGAACCGGTGTTTTTCTGGATCAAACGCGCCAAATAAATGRACATTTTGGATATATGTYGACGGAATTAATCGAACAAAAGGACCATTTGTGATGTTTATGGGATATATTGGAGTGCCAACAACAGAAGCTCGTCAAAGGTAAGGCATGAATTATATTTTTATTTCTGTGTTTTGTGTCGCGCCTGCAGGGTTGAAATATGCTTCTCTCTCTTTGTTTACTATGGTGCTAACTCAGATAATAGTATCGTTTGCTTTTGCCGAAAAGCCTATTTGAATTCTGACATGTTGCCTGGATTCACAACAAGTGTAGCTTTAATTTGGTATCTTTCATGTGTGATTTAATGAAAGTTAGATTTTTATAGTATTGAATTTGGCGCTCTGCATTTTCTCTGGCTTTTGGCCAAGTGGGACGTTAGCGTCCCACATATCCCAGAGAAGTTAACACAGTGTCCAAAGAAGGGCCAGATGTATACAGAATGGTGTCGTCTGCGTAGAGSTGGATCACGGAATCACCCGCAGCAAGAGCGACATCGTTGATATATACAGAGAAAAGAGTCGGCCCGAGAATTGAACCCTGTGGTACCCCCATAGAGACTGCCAGAGGTCCGGTCAACAGGCCCTCCGGTTTGACTCACTGAACTCTATCTGCGAAGTAGTTGGTGAACCAGGCAAGGCCGTCATTTGAGACGCCAAGGCTGTTGAGTCTGCCGATAAGAATACGGTGATTGACA
>NW_019943487.1:7863-39838 GCF_002910315.2 Salvelinus sp. IW2-2015 | reverse complement strand
GGTGGGATTTGAAATGGTCAGTGATCTGTTTGTTAACTTGGCTTTCAAAGACTTTAGAAAGGCAGGGCAGGATGGATATAGGTCTATAACAGTTTGGGTCTAGAGTGTCACCCCCTTTGAAGAGGGGGATGACCGCGGCAGCTTTCCAATCTTTAGGAATCTCGGACGACACGAAAGAGAGGTTGGACAGACTGGTAATAGGGGTTGCAGCAATGGCGATGGATAATTTTAGAAAGAGAGGGTCCAGATTGTCTAGCCCAGCTGATTTGTACACCTTCCATTTTGGCCATTTTTTGAGTGTCAGTTTGGCTACAACCAATACTGTTCAGCCTTTCTTTCCGACACAAAGGAAGTCATAGCGGACACCTACGAAGGACTGTGTGATGATGGCATCTCAGGTAAGCAGCACTGGGCGTTCTTCCGTCCAWYTTCTACATAGCTAGTAGTTAGCTCCAACGATTCAGTGTCGGTTCATAACATTCTACTATATTACATAGATACATACCGTAGAATGATAAATCATGCAGTTATAATTCTCAATTTAACCAAAAGCATTTTGCTACGAACGCCTGTACTTGCCATTTTCAGTTGAATTAATCTAATTTTCTTTCATGGCTACTCATAAGCAGGCCATGTCCTATTTGTTTCATAGTCAATATATAATCGTATTTTATGACCATGTAACGGTTAGCTTTTTTTACAGAAGGATGAAAGAACACAATATGTCTGTCAGGGAATGCCATTCTGATATGTCAGATGAAGAGTTAGACCAGAAAGTCAGCGCCATTAAGACAAGGATGCCCCATGTGGGCTGCAGAATGGTCAAAGGAAGTCTCAGAGCAATGGGCCATTGTGTACAATGGCGAAGAGTTAGGGAGTCTTTGCAGCATGTAGATGGTGCAGGTATCATTGCCAGAATGATCCAGATTCGTTGCGTTGCTCGGCAAAAATACTCTGTTCCTTCTCCCCTGTCTCTCGTCCACGTTGATACAAATCATAAATTGACAAGTTACTAAGATGTATAATGTCTCCATCAGCCTGCTTACTTATTCGTAGACAAATTTTCAATGATGTATGAAATTGAAGTTGTTCTTCATCAACTGGTAATGCCTAAATATTGAAGCAGGTTAATAGGTTAAACATTTCACTTTTAATTCCAATGCTTTTTTTCAAGATACAACAGGTAAGTATAATATTTTGTATACATATTGCACATTTCCCATCGCATAATGAACAACCACAATACCAGTCTGGTGTTAAGCTTTCTGTGCTGTATTGACGTATCCTGAAAGTGACATCTGCTGCTTTAGATTGAACGGTCATATCTCAGTTATTGTTTTCATATCTACAAAAAATAAGCTATTTTCTTTACTTTCAGAGTGCGAGCTGATCAAGGGGTCGAAAATGTAGATATTGCCAGGTACAGGTCGTGGAAGCTTTATTGCTAGCAAAAGTGTCCATAACCAGAGGTAATTCAACTTTCTGTGTTCTTTGTCTCTCTTCCTCTCTGCCTTTCTTGTTGTACATGGAACCTGTCTCACATGCACAGTTTGGAGGAAGAAGGATACCTTGACCTGTCGAATTCTATCCACCTCTTCTGTGTGGGATATGTGTTGCCCTACACTCGTCTGCGGTCAGATCTGCAGCTATTTACAGAGAGTTGAGATATACACCTTTAAGTAAAGAACTGACACCTCACCAACCTGTGGCATATCGGAATGCTCCAAACACCTGTTGCACATTTTTGTTTTTTAGCCTTAGCAACTACACAGCTGATTCAAATGATCAAGTCATCATCAAGCCTCAAGTGGTATTTATGTCTAATAAGGACACTATCTTCTATTGTTTTGTCCGTCATGTGTCTTGTTTTTCGGCATAAAGTACTCTGTAAGACACTTAGTGTGGACACCAGGTGAGAACCACAACACCACAATAACAGTCTCTCTCCTTCACTTATTCCTATCCCCTTCTCACCCAAATCCTCTAGGTTATTTCAGGCGTGTTGGTGAAGCTCTGCCCGATCTGCTGACACAGAGGCAACAGCAGGATCATAGGTGAAGGTCACACTTGGTTGGGATCAAAGGAAGTATTATTAAAGAGCATTGCTTTACACTTGAAACACAGATAGAGATTGTAGTAGTCGCCAGAGTTCTGATCCAGGTCAGTTTGCATTTCACCCTCCTGATGATTATGATGACTGACCGTTTAAATATAAAAAAAACAATGGCTTTAATCATTGCTCTCTCTCTACTCATCTGTCTCTCGTCTGCAGGTACGTTTTGATTAGTGAGAGAGGATAGCCAAGTTCCCGTGATTTGCCACCTTTACGCTCTCTTAACCTTCTTTATATAAGGGGGCTAGCATTTCACTTTTGATGAATTGCGTGCCATGTGACTGCTCCTACTCTGTCCAGTGCTATATATGCATAGTTATTAGTGACTATTGGATAGGAAACACTCTGAAGTTCTAAAACTGTTTTGAATGATGGTCTGTGAGTATAACAAACTCAGTATGGCAGGCAAAAACCTGAGAAAAAAATCCAAACAGAAGTGAAGGAATTCTGAAGACTGGTCAATGTTCAACTACATCGCCTATTCATTCCCCTGTAAGATATGGCATCTGTTTGCGAACTTCCTACGCCTTCCACTTAGAATGTCAACAGTCTGCTAGAACGGTGTAATGAAGTCCTCTGTGTGATGTGGCGCGCGGATGGAGGTGTTTCAGTCATTGTCTTGGTAGATTAATGCCAGTTCCTGGTCACGCGCGTTCCAAACGATATCGTTCTTGCTTCGCAAACTTCTAGAGACACATATAGGAATTTCTCCGGTTGGGAAGCGTTATTGGATAGTTATGATAACAACATCCTGAAGAGATGGATTCTCTACTTATTTGGACGTTTAATTCGACCTGTTATATAACTTTTTGAAGTTTTCGTCGAGTTCGCCTGCTCTGCGCGAGCGTTAGGACATGGGCACTAAACATGCTAGCAAAAGTAGCTACGTTAGACATTAAGTAATGGACAGTTTCGAACAAAACAAACGATTTTATTGTGGAACTAGGATTCCTGGGAGTGCATTTCTGATTGAAAGGATCAAAGGTAAGGGAATATTTATGTGAATTTCGTATTTCTGTTGTGACCTCCAACATGGCGGAGAAATGTGTTATTTGGAGCGCCGTCTCAGATTATTGCATGGTGTGCTTTTTACTAAAGTTTAAAAAAAATCTGACACAGCGGTTGCATTAAGAACAAGTGTATCTTTAATTCTATGTAAAACATGTATCTTTTCATCAAAGTTTATGATGAGTATATCTGTTATTTGACGTGGCTCTCTGCAATTTCTCCGGATATTTTGGAGGCATTTCTGAACATGGCGCCAGTGTAAACCGAGATTTGTGTATATAAATATGCACATTATCGAACAAAACATAAATGTATTGTGTAACATGATGTCCTATGAGTGTCATCGTATGAAGATCATCAAAGATTAGTTGATTAATATCTCACATTTCTGCTTTTTGTGACTACTATCTTTTGCTGGGAAAATGGCTGTGTTTTTCTGTGGCTATGTACTGAGCTAACATAATCGTTTGTGTTGCTTTCGCCGTAAATCCTTTTTGAGATCAGACATGTTGGCTGGAGTTCACAACATATGTAGCTTTAATTTGGTGTCTTTCATGTGTGATTTCATGAAAGATTGATTTTTCAATAATATATTGAATTTGGCGCGCTACATTTTTTCTGGCTTTTGGCCAAGTGGGACGCTACCGTCCACATATCCCAGAGTGTAACGTCAGGTGAATGATGGGTGCAGAGTCAGGCGCAGAGAGAGCAAAAGTATCC
The DNA here is from genome assembly GCF_002910315.2 of Salvelinus sp. IW2-2015. NCBI lineage: Eukaryota > Metazoa > Chordata > Actinopteri > Salmoniformes > Salmonidae > Salvelinus > Salvelinus sp. IW2-2015. The sequence continues at coordinate 35,997 of NW_019943487.1, read as the reverse complement.
AGGGAAAAAACGCTTTAATTCCACAGCATGGAAACAGGAACAGGTACAAACGGGTGGTGCCAAAACACAGGCGTAAAACAACCCACAGTCCACTGTTTAAAATAAGCGAATAGCGAAAAATCCCACAATCAAAGAATCACTCACGACGTACAACATGAATACACAAAATAAGCCCGCACAAAACACTAGCGGGCGAAACTAACCTATAATAGTACACCTCCCAACGCCCAACAAGAAACAGGTGAAAACAATTAGACAGACATAAACGAAAAGGAAAAAGGGACGGTGGCTAGTAGATAGACCGGCGACGACGACGCCGAGTGCCACCCCGAACGGGAAGGGGAGTCACTTTCCGTAATATTCGTGACAGTACCCCCCTCCTGACGCGCCGGCCCCGCAGCGCGCCGACGCCGGCCTCGGGGACGACCCGGGGGCGAGGCGCAGGGCGATCCGGATGGAGGCGATGGAATTCCCTTAGTAGATTTGGATCCAATATATCCCCCACCGGGACCCAGCACCTCTCCCGGCCCGTAACCCCTCCCAGTCCACGAGGTACTGCAGGCCCCTCACCCGCGTCTGGAATCCAGTATGGACTTTATCGTGTACGCCGGGTCCCCTCTATATCCAAGGGGCGGAGGGACCTCCGGAACCTCACCTTCCTGCATGGGACCAGCTACCACCAGGCCTGAGGAGAGACACATGAAATGAGGGGTTAATACGAAATACGAAGGAAGTAACAATCGATAACACACCTCGTTTATTCTCCTCAGGACTTTAATGGCCCTACACACTGCGGACCCAGCTTCCGGCAGGGCAGGCGGAGGGGCAGGTTTCGGGTCGAGAGCCAGACCCTGTCCCCCGGTGCAAAACACGGGGCCTCACTGCGGTGACGGTCAGCGCTCTTCTTCTGCCGTCCACTCGCCTGACGCAAAGACTCCTGGACGGCTCTCCAGGTCTCCTTAGAGCGCTGCACCCACTCCTCCACCGCAGGAGCTTCGTCTGGCTCTGATGCCATACGGCTTACAAACCCAGACTCAGACGGTGGACCCCAACACACACTCAAATGGTGACATGTTGGTAGAGGAGTGGCTTAGTGAGTTCTGGGCGATCTCTGCCCAGGGGATGTATCTTGACCACTCCCCTGGCCGGTCCTGGCAATACGACCGCAGAAAACCTACCACCTCCTGGTTCACTCTTCTCCACCTGCCCATTACTCTCCGGGTGATACCCGAGGTCAGGCTGACCGAGACCCCCAGTGTTCCATAAACGCCTTCCATACTCTGGACGTGAAACTGGGGACCCCGATCAGAAACGATATCCTCGGGCACCCCGTAGTGCCGGAAGACATGCGTAAATAGTGCCTCCGCAGTCTGCAGGGCCTAGGGAGACCGGCAACGGGATAAGCCCGGCAGGACTTAGAGAACCGATCCACAACGACCAGGATAGTGGTGTTCCCCTGAGACAAGGGAAGATCAGTAAGAAAATCCACCGATAGATGGGACCACGGCCGTTGTGGAACGGGGAGGGGTTGTAATATTCCCTCGTGGTGTCTAGAGAGCCTTTACTCTGGGCGCACACCGAACAGGAGGAGACATAGATCGCACGTCTCTCACCAAGGTAGGCCACCAGTACTTCCCTCTAAGACTTCGCACCGTCCTTGAAATACCGGGTGACCTGACGAGGGTAGACTATGAGCCCATCGAATCAATTGATCACGAACAGCGAGCGGCACATACCTACGACCCTCCGGCACTGTGGAGGCGCAGGTTCCGCCCTTAGTGCCCGCTCGATGTCCGCGTCCACCTCCCATACTACCGGTGCTACCAGCTTAGCCGCCGGAATGATGGGAGTAGGATCGATGGACCGTCATCAGTGTCGTATAGTCGGGACAGCGCGTCAGCCTATAGTATTGAGGGAACCTGGTCGAATACGAAATCGTAAAACGAAATCGGGTAAAGTACATGGCCACCTTGGCCTGACGAGGATTCAGTCTCCTAGCTGATCGGATATACTCCAGATTCTGGTGGTCGGTCCGATGAGAAAGGGTGCTTAGCCCCCTCAAGCCAGTGTCTCCACACCTTCAGAGCCTTGACCATGGCCAACAACTCCCTATCTCCCCACATCATAATTCCGCTCCGCTGGCCCGAGCTTCTTCGAAAAAAAAGCACAGGGGCGGAGCTTCGGTGGCGTACCGAGCGCTGGAGAGCACAGCCCCGACCCCAGCCTCGGATGCGTCCACCTCAACTATGAACGCCAAAGAGGGGTCAGGATGCGCCAACACTGGCGCGTCGGTGAACAGCGCCTTCAAACGACAGAAAGCTCTCTCCGCCTCTGCGGACCACTGCAAGCGCACCGGGCCCCCCTTCAGCAGTGAGTGGAATAGGGGCCGCCACCTGACCAAAACCCCGATAAACCCCTCCAGGTAGTAATTGGCAAACCCTAAGAACGCGTGCCCTCCTTTACCGTGGTCGGAGTCGGCCAATTACGCACGGCTTTTACGCGGTCATCCTCCATTACCATCCCCGAGGTGGAAATGCGATAACCCAGGAAGAAACGGCTCGTTTTGGAAAACTCACATTCTCTGCCTTCACGTACAGGTCATGCTCCAGCAGTCGCCCGAGAACCTTGCGCACCAAGACACCATGCTCGGCGCGTGTAGCGGAGTAGATCAAAGATGTCGTCAATATACACCACTACACCCTGTCCGTGCAGGTCTCTGAGAATCTCATCAACGAAGGATTGAAAGATGGCTGGAGCATTCTTCAACCCATACGGCAACAAGGTACTCCATAAATGGACGAGATGTAGTACTAAACGCGGTTTTCCACTCATCTCCTCCCGAATACGCACCAGATTATATGCGCTCCTGAGGTCCAATTTTGTGAAGAATCGCGCCCCGTGAAAGATTCCACCGCCGTAGCATGAGAGGTAGTGGGTAACTAAAACCCACAGTGATGGAATTTAGACCTCGATAATCAATACACGGACGTAAACCACCCTCCTTTTTCTTCACAAAAAAGAAACTCGAGGAGGCGGGTGACATGGAGGGCCGAAGTACCCCTGTCCCAGAGCCTCCGTGATGTTAGTCTCCATAGCCAACGTCTCCTCCTGGGACAACGGATACACGTGACTCCTGGGAAGTGCCAGCGTTTACCTGGAGGTTTATCACGCAATCCCCCTGTCGATGGGGTGGTAATTGGGTCGCCTTCTTTTTTACTGAAGGCGATAGCCAAATCGGCATACTCAGCAGGAATGCGCACGGTGGAAAACTGGTCTGACTCTCCACCGTTGTCGCACCGATGGAAACTCCTAAACACCTGCCTGAACACTCATCAGACCACCCCTGGAGAGCTCCCTGTCTCCACGAAATCGTAGGATTGTGAATAGCAGCCAGGGAATCCCTAACACCACCGGGAAAGCAGGTTAATCAATAAGGAACAGACTAATCCGCTCCTTATGATTACCCTGCGTCATCATATCCAGAGGTATCGTGGCCTCCCTGACCAGCCCTGACCCTAATGGTCGACTATCTAAGGAGTGCACGGGGAAAGGGGGGTCTACCTTAACGAGCGGAATCCTCAACCTCTTAGCGAGTCCGCGATCAATAAAATTCCCCGCTGCGCCTGAATCGACTAGCGCCTTATGCTGGAGAGATGGGAAAAACCTTAGAAATAGATTAACAAAAAACATACCAACAGGAAGCTCTGGGAGAGTGTGGTGCTGACTCACCTGAGGTGACCGAGGAGTGTTCTGCCTGCCCTCTCGAATCCCAGATGGACTCCTCCAGCACCGACCGGAAGTGGTGCCCTCTCCGGCCACAATGGGTGCAGGAGGAGCCTCCTCCTCCTCGTCTCCCTAGACGCAGCCCCTCCTAGCTCCATAGGAATGGGGGCGGGGGGGGCAGGAGGTGGAATGACAGACCCTCTCAGAACGTCCGCGAGCAGCCAGCAGATGGTCTAGCCGGATTGACATGTCGATCAGCTCATCAAACTGAGCGTAGTGTCCCGACAAGCCAGCTCTCTGCGGACGTCCTCCCTTAGGCTACACCTGTAGTGTTCATCAGGGCCTGTCGTTCCACCCTGCTCCAGCAGCCAAAGTACGGAAATAAGTGCAAAATCCTCGCGCTCCCCTCGTCCCCTGCCGGAGATGGAACAACCTCTCAACTCCAGGTAGTGACCCCTCGCTGAGTCGGGTCCATTCCATACGGCGTTGGCCCACTCCAGGGCCCTACCCGACAGGCAGGAAACGAGGACACTCACACTCTCCTCGTCCAGGGAGCAGGCCGAATGGTGGCCAGGTAGAGATCAATTGGAGCAGAAATCCCTGGCAACCGGCCGCTGCTCCATCGTACTCCCTCGGAGGCGTAATGCGCAGGACGCTGGCACCGGCTCCCGCTGGAGGAGATGTGTAATGTTGCTGGTGGGAGGGTAGGTGGGTAGTAGGAGACCACTCCTCTCCCAACGATCCATCCTCTCCATCATCTGATCCATTGCCGAACCAATGCGATGTAGGTGGACGTATGATGCAGGACTCTCTCTCCATCGTGGGGAGAGGGGTGGTCGCTGCTCCTGCTGACTCCATCAGGTGGTGCGGGCTTCTGTAACGTCAGGTGAATGATGGGTGCAGAGTCAGGCGCAGAGAGAGCAAAAGTATTCCAGGGAAAAAACGCTTTAATCCACAGCATTGAAAACAGGAACAGGTACAAACGGGTGGTGCAAAAACACAGGCGTAAAACAACCCACAGTCCACTGTTTAAAATTAAGCTGGATAGCGAAAATCCCACAATCAAAGAATCACTCACGACGTACAACATAATACACAAAATAAGCCCGCACAAACACTAGCGGGCGAAACTAACCTAAATAGTATACACCTCCCAAAACCCCAACAAGAAACAGGTGAAAACAATTAGACAGACATAAACGAAAAGGAAAAAGGGATCGGTGGCAGCTAGTTAGACCGGCGACGACGACCGCCGAGTGCCACCCGAACGGGAAGGGGAGTCACCCTCGGTAATATTCGTGACACAGAGAAGTTAAGATAACCTTCGAGCCAACTGGGGGCCCAATTATCATAATTATAATACATGTATTATGTATTTCTAACACCTGGATAATGAACTTCTTTCAATAAAGCGTTTCACATTCTCCACTGGTTGAAATTAAGTGTCTCATTGGAATACTATACGGTGTCCTCAGATTAATGCAAATGAAGGGGGATAGTTTAGCATATTTTTTYCCCTGTATATATGAATTACAAATCAGCCTTTACTTAAATCATGTTTCTAGTCTATTAGTTAGTTACAATGTGTAATCATTGATGTCCCAGGACCAGGAGTGGTAAACACTGTTGAAGTGTATAATTGTAATACATACATGCAGACACAGCATCATTCAAAGAATGGAGATTGATAYGCCTGGTATTGGATATGACTGWAAAAGAATGTCTCACAGAGATTCATACCTGAACCACACCTATATTTGCCAAGGAAGAGTACATGATCAGTGAATATATTCAATGTACAGGCTACAATGTGGGGATCTCATGCGTGGTAATAACTACAGTACATGTACAGTGGGGAGAASAAGTATTTGATACACTGCCGATTTTGCAGGTTTTCCTACTTACAAAGCATGGAGAGGTCTGTAATTTTTATCATAGGTACACTTCAACTGTGAGAGACGGAATCTAAAACAAAAGTCCAGAAAATCACATTGTTTGATTTTCTGTCTCTCACAGTTGAAGTGTACCTATGATAAAAATTACAGACCTCTACATGCTTTGTAAGTAGGAAAACTTGCAAAATCGGCAGTGTATCAAATACTTGTTCTCCCCACTGTATATAGGACTTGCATCCTTGGCACAACAAAGTTATTATATTCTACTCAATCCATAGGCTTCATTAACACCATTCAGACTTGAAGTTGATACAACAACTATGATAGCTGAGATTCATAGATTGGTATGAATATTAGTTCAGAACCTACTGTTTTAGGGTCCTTTCACAGATCGGCTATATACTGTAGCTAGCTACACAYCCATAGGCATACAGTTATCTGTTTCCTCCACTACACAATAAGCAAGTAAATAGTTAGCTAGCTATGTTACTTCAGCTGCATTGCATGGCAAGGCAAATTTACACAATTGTACATWAAATTTGCAGTAAATGCTTTAGCTAGCTAGATTCTTTACATCCACTGTTTCCCAAGACGRCAGCCTGGTCTGCTCAGGAGTCCCTAAAACATTAAACAACATGAATTACAATGTCATACTCATGTCATTACACCAGCTAGCAAGCTAGTTAGCTAACTTGCTGAATAGCGATTTTCGCAAATTAACTTTATGACAAACAAATATGCACAATCGTTTGTCTCTACATTAACTAACATATTCCTCTCAATTGTACATTTTTAGCTTGACGCATTTTGACATTAAAACTACTTACATTTGCTTCCCCTGTAATGTTTTGTCAGCCATATTTGCTGAAGAAAGTCACSAGGGAAGGGTGGCTCRCATCAAATTCGTCATTGGAACCATTCGATATGATTGGTCATATAAAAACCTTGGGACCCAAATGCATAATGAGTGCTCTAACTCTCCCTTGTGGTGGTCTGGAGCAATGAAGCCGTGACGCTGGGTACCTCTAAGTCCCGCGGTGTAAGCTCGCAACTTTTAAAGGAGGAACCACTGTATATGATGAATTATAACTTTACCAATTACTCTTACAAGCAATATCTATAAGATATTAAAGTGAATAACAATACATTCTAATTAATCTATTTTTTCAAATTGGCAAAWTCACACTGTCAACTTCACCGCAGAGCCACGGGATCAGGAAGTTAGACCTATAACCCATCGGGAGAAATCCCAACAATCCAGCAGACCTATTCTGGTGAGATTTGTATCAAAACAGAACAGAACAGAACCAACATCACAACCAACACAACAATACACTCCATCACATATCACTCTAGGTGGGTCAACTTCAATCCAAAACCTCAGAGGACTGTTACCTCCCCCATTTTGACACATAACTCCCCATGTGAGTAATGTGTAAAAAAGAAAACACTACTACTGGTCAAAATATAAATAGAACAATAGAAACACTACCCTTAACTCCATTTTAAAAAAAGTATACCCATATGGTCATAGGAAAATAGAATKAAGACAGCCTACCCTTAGTTAAAGGCAACACGCTCTCCTTCTTTGCATTGGTSCAAATCACAAATATGGCTAAGAACTATAAATGTCATCATAATTATCAATATTACAAATTACCTTCAAATCAGTATTACAAATGAATTTCAATTCATTATCCAAAATGGCTTTCCAGTGAGGGTGATCAAACCACACAGGAAAATCAGCACACAGGTCAGAGGTCATACAAACCCTTCAAAGAAGTGTTTTTTACTATATTCGTTATTTGGGAAACAGTGGATGTAAAGAATATAGTACGTATATAGTGACTTTTTTTTCATACATTTTCTTCTTTCTGTACCTGTTACAGTTTACAAACAAAATATCTTCTACTAAAGATTCTTAACGGTACCAATGCCTCCTGWTTCATTATTGGAAGATTTGTACAGTAGCTTACACATTGTGAGGGCAGAACAGTACATAACTACAAAGTATTGATCATATTTCAAAGATTAAGTAATAATACGTTCAGTATATACAGGGAAAGATAACAAATAAGAAGTGGGCCTCCACCCCCAACCTACATACTGTATACATTTTATTTGTATGTGTTGGGCTTTATAGTTTGTTTATTTATATGTGTTGGGCTTTAGCTGAGATTATTCTTTACAGAGTCAAGTATATTTGTCCAGGCCTCAATTGTTACTTTATTAGCACTATCCATTCTCAAAGTTGATCATTCAAATGATAACATCTAATAGTAACTGTGTCCACTGGTGAATTGGGAGAGAGTGMGGTAATTGCCATCTAATGGCCAACATCTTTTTTTTTTGCGGCAGTGCTGCCTGCCAGCAGTAATCGTCTCTGAATGATTGAGGAATCAAATCAAGTTTATTGGTCGTGTACACAGTTTAGGAGGTGTTATAGCGGGTGCAGCGAAATGCTTACGTTACTAGCTCCTAACAATGCAGTAAAATGTCAAACAATATTTAAAAAATACAAAAATATACAAAACAGACACGAACGGTGGAAAAAATCTGATTAACAACCCAAATAGCACTGTAACAACCCTATTTTCTGGGGTATTTGGTATTTTATTAGGATCCCCATTGGCTGTTGCAAAAGCAGCAGCTACTCTTCCTGAGGTCCACACAAAACATGAAACATTGCATAATACAGAACATTAATAGACAAGGACAGAACTACATACATTTTGTCACACCCTGATCTGTTTCACCTGTCTTTGTGCTTGTCTCCACCCCCTCCAGGTGTCGCCCATCTTCCTCATTATCCCCAGTGTATTTATACCTGTGTTCTACTTGTCTGTTGCCAGTTCGTTTTGTTTCGTCAAGCCTACCAGCAGTTTTTCCTGTGCTCCTGTCTGTCTCTAGTTCCCGTTTTCTAGCTTTCCCGGTTTTTGACCATTCTGCCTGCCCTGACCCTGAGCCTGCCTGTCGTTCTGTATCTTGTCACACCACCTTGGATTACTGACCTCTGCCTGCCCTGACCCTGAGCCTGCCTGCCGTTCTGTACCTTGCGGACTCTGCTCTGGACTACTGACCTCCGCCTGCCCTTGACCTGTCGTTTGCCTGCCCCCCTGTTTTTGTAATAAACTTTTGTTACTTCAAAACTGTCTGCATCTGGGTCTTCTCCTGAGCCTTGACACATTTTTTTTTTAAAGGCACACGTAGGCAACATATCAATGCATACACACAAACTATCTAGGTCAAATAGGGGAGAGCCGTTGTGCCGTGAGGTGTTGCATTATCTGTTTTCTGAAACCAGGTTTGCTGTTTATTCGAGCAATATGAGATGGAACAGAGTTCCATGCAATAATGGCTCTATATAATTACCATGGAAGTAATGGTTGAGTCTAACTCGATGGATTGCAAATTCTGCTCTCTGTCTTATCAATAAATGAGGATCTGTCTTGACTTTTGATAGAGTAAAATCAATTCTGGAGGATGTTTTATTCCTGTTTGAGTAGAAAGTGTACTCTTTTACTTTTTGTATTATGTGCTCGCCAGGCATCAATGAGGTTGTAATCAGAAAGTATATGTTGGAGAGCCTTGGCTACATGTGGATTGTTGTTGGTCTTATTAGATTTGTCCTGTATCTCCTGAGTGGCGCAGCGGTCTAAGGCACTGCATCTCAGTGCAAGAGGTGTCACTACAGTCCCTGGTTTGAATCTAGGCTGTATCACACCCGGCCGTGATTGGGAGTCCAATAGGGCGACGCACAATTGGCCCAGCGTTGCCCGAATTTGTTCTTAACTGACTTGCCTAGTTAAATAAAGGTATATATATATACACWCATCAAAAATGGCATTCATGTCTGTCAAGCGACTTAGGATCATATGAATTTGGAGGATACATGTTAACGCAGCTCTTCTTTACATTAAAGGGATACTTGGAGATTGTGGCCCTTTATCTTCTTGCCCAGTCAGATGAACTTGTGGATACTATTTTTATGCCTCTGTGTCCAGTATGAATGAAGTTAGAGGTAGTTTCGCAAGCCGATAATAACTAGTTAGCTCAATGACTGGATGTCTATGGGTAACTACTAGCATGCTAAGGAAAGTGATTCTGCCGTCTTTGCCTTTGCACCACGATGATGATTTTGAGTTTCTATGTATCATTATCTATCATTATGAACACACCTTGTTTGTAGCTGATGAAAAAGCAGCAAGTTTGTACAAATGATTCTGTATTCTATGTGGGACTGCACTGTTGTTCATCTGAATAGTTTTTTTTCTGATTGGTGTGATACAATTTTTTGCTTCGGTTCGTTCAACCTATTCTATTAAATTTGTCTGATATTAAATAAGGAATTTGACAGGTCAATGTTATTTCTTGAATTGAATGAAAGCTTCTAAATTGCGCCTCAACACCTCATTCTGTCACGACCATCGTATGGAATGGACCGAGGTGCAGCGTGGTTAGCGTACATTTCTCTTTATTTTGCAAATGTCGCCAACAAAACAATACTACAACAAAAACGACCGTGAAGCTCCGTAAGGCTATACGTGCACAAACGAAGATAACTACCCACAACTACCAAAAGGAAAAAAGGCTGCCTAAGTATGATTCCCAATCAGAGACAACGATAGACAGCTGYCCCTGATTGAGAACCAWASCCGGCCAAAACATAGAAACAAACATAGAATGCCCACCCCAAATCACAACCTGACCGCCTGGTACGGCAACTGCTCCGCCCACAACCGTAAGGCTCTCCAGAGGGTAGTGAGGTCTGCAGAATGCATCACCGGGGGCAAACTACCTGCCCTCCAGGACACCTACACCACCCGATGTCACAGGAAGGCCATAAAGATCATCAAGGACAACAACCACCCAAGCCACTGCCTGTTCACCCCGCTATCATCCAGAAGGCGAGGTCAGTACAGGTGCATCAAAGCAGGGACCGAGAGACTGAAAAACAGCTTCTATCTCAAGGCCATCAGACTGTTAAACAGCCACCACTAACATTTAGCGGCCGCTGCCAACATACTGACTCAACTCCAGCCACTTTAATAATGGGAATTGATGGAAATTATGTAAAAATGTACCACTAGCCACTTTAAACAATGCCATTTAATATAATGTTTACATACCCTACATTACTCATCTCATATGTATATGTATATACTGTACTCTATATCATCTACTGCATCTTGCCATCTTTATGTAATACATGTATCACTAGCCACTTTAAACTATGCCACTTTATGTTTACATACCCTACATTACTCATCTCATATGTATATACTGTACTCTATACCATCTACTGCATCTTGCCTATGCCGTTCTGTACCATCACTCATTCATATATCTTTATGTACATATTCTTTATCCCTTTACACTTGTGTGTATAAGGTAGTAGTTGTGGAATTGTTAGGTTAGATTACTTGTTGGTTATTACTGCATTGTCGGAACTAGAAGCACAAGCATTTCGCTACACTCGCATTAACATCTGCTAACCATGTGTATGTGACAAATAAAATTTGATTTGATTTGACCTTACCAAATAGAGACATAAAACGGCTCTCTAAGGTCAGGGCGTGACACATTCGCCTTGCATAGCAGGGGGTGCATTGTAGTGGCGACAGCCTATCAGAAGAGTTGGGGGTGTGGCCTGTTAGGGCTGTGAATGTCATTCCAGGTAATGTGTTCCATTTTTTATAATTTTTTTGTGATTGCATGTTCACCGCCAGCACTGAATGTTCCATGATAACTGCGTAAGTACTGTGATACTAAAGAGCCTGGAAAGGTTTCCATTGATGAGATGGTCACTATTTGGTTACAATATTGTAACCAGTTAATATGAAAGTTGTATGTAAAGAGAGTGTTTGGAGTCATTATTTCATGTTATGGAACCAACTTCATATTCTATCTTGATTAACAGGAAATGATTTAATTGCTTGTAACCCAATTGAAGAAATTTGTATAGTTAATTCCAAGGTGAAACATCTACTTGGTTTAAACCTATTTATTAGGTTTAACCAAAGGGCGAAAGTAAGTTGTGTTGAAAGAAATATGTTGCAACTTGAAATATAGGTTTGAAAATAATCAAATATAACAGCATGAATCATATATTTGTTTTCAACAAATGTCGTTTTCTTTTATTGAGAAAACATTTACTAAAAAATAGTCACTGTGTCACTGTCCCAATACTTTTGGAGCACACATTGTCATAGTCATTGTATCATTTCAAATGTGTCACTGTCACAATACTTTTGGAGCTCACAATCTCATTAAGGTCAAAACACTGAACACAAGTACAGACACTTGGGGATAGTGTGTGTGTGAACACTGAGGCTGAAGGTGGGATGTTCTTTTTAAGTAACACTGCGTACTCCGTAAGCATTGACTGACTGGTCCGTTGGGACAAAGCTCTTRAAAGAAAAGGAGGGGGGAAAAAACGAGAATGGACTCTACCTACATGTGTATTTATCCTACTGTTTTTACCAAACAAATGTCAATTTGAGAGGCTGAGGACAAGCCCAAAATTGAGGATGTGCGCTCGGATGACGAGCAGGATTCCAAAGACAATGTCACGCCCTGACYTTAGAGATCCTTTTTATGTCTCTATTTTGGTTGGTCAGGGCGTGAGTTGGGGTGGGCATTCTATGTTTTTGTTCTATGTTGTCTATWTCTATGTGTTTGGCCGGGTGTGGTTCTCAATCAGAGGCAGCTGTCTATCGTTGTCTCTGATTGAGAACCATACTTACATTTTACATTTTAATTAACATTTAGCAGACGCTCTTATCCAGAGCGACTTACAAATTGGTGCATTCACCTTATGATATCCAGTGGAACAACCTCTTTACAATAGTGCATCTAACTCTTTTAAGGGGGAGGGGGGTTAGAAGGAGACTTTATCCTATCCTAGGTATTCCTTAAGAGGGGGGGTTTCAGGTGTCTCCGGAAGGTGGTGATTGACTCCGCTGACCTGGCGTCGTGAGGGAGTTTGTTCCACCATTGGGGGCCAGAGCAGCAAACAGTTTTGACTGGGCTGAGCGGAACTGTACTTCCTCAGAGGTAGGGAGGCGAGCAGGCCAGAGGTGATGAACGCAGTGCCCTTGTTTGGGTGTAGGGCCTGATCAGAGCCTGAAGGTACGGAGGTGCCGTTCCCCTCACAGCTCCGTAGGCAAGCACCATGGTCTTGTAGCGGATGCGAGCTTCAACTGGAAGCCAGTGGAGAGAGCGGAGAGCGGGTGACGTGAGAGAACTTGGAAGGTTGAACACCAGACGGGCTGCGGCGTTCTGGATGAGTTGTAGGGGTTTAATGGCACAGGCAGGGAGCCCAGCCAACAGCGAGTTGCAGTAATCCAGACGGGAGATGACAAGTGCCTGGATTAGGACCTGCGCCGCTTCCTGTGTGAGGCAGGTCATCTCTGCGAATGTTGTAGAGCATGAACCTACAGGAACGGGTCCCACTGCCTGATGTTAGTTGAAGGCTACTTAGGTAGCCTTTTCCCACCTGTGTTTTGTGGGTAGTTGTTTTCTGTTTTTGTGTCTGCACCAGACAGAACTGTTTYGCTTTCGTTCTCCTGTTTGTTGTTTTTGTTCGATTTGGTTTTTGGATTAAATTATGAATACTTTAAACGCTGCACCTTGGTCCACTCTTCCTTCAGCCCACGAGAATCGTTACAGACAAGGACAAGAAGAAACGTAAGAAGATCAAGGAGTCAGTTTCCTATTACTATACCTTTAAAGCATTTAGACAGAATTTCATCTCATGATAAGGCTCAGGAAYGGCAGGTCTTAAATGAGGTTTGAAAAGGGTGATATACAGAKATATAGATATTMATAATTKWAAAAAATTGATGRAAATTTTTGGGGTTGATCCAAATATATACTATATATTTTTACAGTGTATCTACAATGAATCATACATATTAAATAACACATAGTTGGACCCTGACATCAAGGAGAATCTATAAAAAAAGTTCCAAGCCATTCAGTCTAACTACTGCACWAAAAATATATAGCAAACCTAATAATGCACCCCAACCACCATCATTCTGACTTCAGTAACCAACGCAGCTCTACCTRCCTCTATGACCAATCTAAAAACCTGAAATAGGGACACTGTAACATTTCATGAGTAACAACTCGTGAGATTCACAATGGACAGCAGTATTAGAGGCTCTTTGAGACCCTGCAGCAGTGCAGCTAGAGTCGTGTGGCACAACATAACACAGGGTTGACAAGGCTCCATGGGTAGTAGTGGGTGACATTTCAGTCGCTCCAGGCGGCACAGATGTGCTACTTTGATGGAGCAGGGGCCCATCAGCTTTGACTGCAGGGTTGTGTCCCAAATAGCACCCTATTCCCTATTTAGTGCAGTCACTTTAACCAGGGCCCTGGTCAAAAGCAGTGCAATATGTAGGGAATAGGGTGCCACTTGGGATGCAACCAGGTGTGACAGACAGCCTCCACCAAGGGAAATGCAAGAAGGAACAAGGGGACTCCTCTGGCCCATCTAAAATATGAGGCGGGAACTCAAATAACAGAATAGGCAAGAGCTCAAACCACTTATTGAAAAGGAAGTGCTTGGTTCACGCTCAATGGAGAGGAGTTTGGAGGATGGTTCAGTCTCGGCTGTCTCAGTCCATTGATCAGAGGATGTGCCAGTAGCAGCAGGCCTGAAAGACAGGGAGACACACTGAAGAACGGAAGGAAGGAATTCAATAAAGCTGACTTATCACTTGCTCGGTGTGAATTAAAGCAGGGCTTTATCAAGGRATCCAACTTTATTAAAACGCGGAGGTGCTGACAGGTCAATAACCTCGTGACAAATTAATTGAATTTTGAGAGACGGCTCAGAAAAGGCTGGGATTTGATTTGATATGGGAGGACCCTCCAAGAAAAGACAATAGGGCTGGTTGCTTTGTTGGTAATAAAAGATAACTGTGGAAAATGGGAAATAAAGCTATTCATGTTCATACATACTTACAAACCTATGAGCTAGAGGAGTACTTAGTRGAAGTAGAAGTTTGAAAGGCTGGTCATGGCTCACATCAACACCATTATCCCAGAAACCCTAGACCCACTCCAATTTGCATAACGCCCTAACAGATCCACAGATGATGCAATCTCTATTGCACTCCACACTGCCCTTTCCCACCTGGACAAAAGGAACACCTATGTGAGAATGTTATTCATTGACTACAGCTCAGCATTCAACACCATAGTGCCCTCAAAGCTCATCAATAAGCTAAGGACCCTGGGACTAAACACCTCCCTTTACAACTGGATCCTGGACTTCCTGACGTGCCGACCCCAGTTGGTAAGGGTAGGTAACAACACATCCGCCACGCTGATCCTCAACACAGGGGCCTCTCAGGGGTGCATGCTCAGTCCCCTCCTGTACTTCCTGTTCACTCATGACTGTACGGCCAGGCATGACTCCAACACCATCATTAAGTTTGCCGATGACGCAACAGTGGTAGGCCTGATCACCGACAACGATGAAACAGCCTATAGGGAGGAGGTCAGAGACCTGGCCGTGTGGTGCCAGGACAACAACCTCTCCCTCAACGTGATCAAGACAAAGGAGATGATTGTGGACTACAGAAAAAGGAGGAATGAGCACGTCCCCATTCTCATTGACGGGGCTGTAGTGGAGCAGGTTGAGAGCTTCAAGTTCCTTGGTGTCCACATCACCAACAAACTAACATGGTCCAAGCACACCAAGAGAGTCTTGAAGAGGGCACKACAAAACCTATTCCCCCTTAGGAGACTGAAAAGATTTGGCATGGGTCTTCAGATCCTCAAAAGGTTCTACAGCTACACCATTGAGAGCATACTGACTGGTTGCATCACTACCTGGTATGGCAACTGCTGGGCCTCCAACTGCAAGACACTACAGAGGGTAGTGCGTACAGCCTAGTACATCACTGGAGCCAAGCCTCCTGCCATCCAGGACCTCTATACCAGGCAGTGTCAGAGGAAGGCCCGAAAAATTGTCAAAGACTCCAGCCACCCTAGTCATAGACTGTTCTCTCTGCTACCGCACGGCAAGCGGTACCTGAGCGCCAAGTCTAGGTCCAAGAGGCTTCTAAACAGCTTCTACCCCCAAGCCATAAGACTCCTGAACATCTTGTAAGTAAGCATTTCACTGTAAGGTCTACACCTGTTGTATTCGGCGCATGTGACTAATACAAGTTGATTTGATKTGATTTGAATGCATAATATTCATGCATAACCTGTGAGTTTATTCATTAATGCATACAGCTTAGCCACTGTAAGACACTATCTGTTTGAAGAAGAGGTTGGAGATTGACGTATCTTTCACCAAACAGTGGGTGGATGGTTGTTCACCTAGCACCTTGGCAGTGGTGCCAGTTTCTTAGAGAATTTGGGGGTGAGCTCTGCTCTGCTCAGTTCAAGGTGGACTGGAGGCAGTAATTGCAAGTGCTAACAAGAACCAGGATGTCTAAGGAGGAAACTGGCAGCAATTAGAGCAGTTTGATCTCTTACTGTGGCCTGGCCAGCATCACACGTTCGCAAATACGTGCGCACACACACACACGCACACGCTTTTGAATGGTTCAGTGAAGGATAGGCAAAGCCACAATTAGTCTATACTTGATATTAAACATCTGACTTTTGTTATCTGATAAAGATGATCCGATCCCTCTCCTTCTTTAATCTTTAAAAATCTCTTTAATAATGTATTTAATAAATATATGATTTAGACATGATTGTCTTTAATATTCAGTGGTGTCTGCATTGGGACCAGATTTTTTCCTTTTATGTCAAAGTAGTTCAGTACACTCTTAAAAATAAAGGTTCAAGTTGGAACCAAATAAGGTTCTTCGGAGCGATGACATAGGTTCAATTAGTCAACGGCTTGATGATTAGTTGACTAATTGAATCAGGTGGGCCAGTTTWGGGAGAGAAAAAAAAGTGAAACGTCTGGGGGGCGAGGAGAGGATTGGGAAATCATTTTCAAAAAATGTTTGACTTGGTAAAGTGTGCGCTTTACCAAGTCATGACAGGTGTTCTGTTGTTTTGGACTTGTGGTTCCTTGTACGAGTTCAGACATGTCAGGCTCGCAAGGTAAGCATTGTTCTTGGAACCGTGGGGTCTATGGACTTGGGCTGCAGTGGCATCGTGTCAGTGCGCATAGCCAAGTCGCAGCAGGTTCTGGTTCCCTATATAGGGCTCTGACAGTTTCCGGGCCTCGTGAGGCTCTGATAGTTCAGCCTTCTTGGGTAAATATTAGGGAAAAAGGTGGCTTCTGTAACCCCTAGTATGTTATACCAAGAGACTGACTGAAAGGGATCGTACAGTTATGAGTATAACTACTGTTCTCTGAAGGAGGGTACGAGGTATAACATATTTTGGCCCCATGCCGACAGGGGGTTTGGGCTTGCTAAAGAGCGGTACTGAATTGAGGAAATGATTGCGAGCCTCGGTATTATAACCAGGAAGGCGGGGCTTCTGAGGGCGGGCTCGGCATCCATTGGCCCATTAGGCACGATTTCAGTTTTCAGGTGAATATGATTGGTCGTTGACTCCCCATAGTATGTTATACCTTGTTCCCTCTTTCAGGGAACAGTAGTTACATTCATAACGGTACGTTATCTACTTTGGAATGCAGCCTCTGTGCCTTTCCAATGTAAACACTCAGGCAAGTTGTCATGGCTGCGAAGCTAAGAACCTCCRCAGCATACTATTGGTTACCAATTACTCTAAAATGAGACATAATCAGCTTTTGATAAATTGTAAAGATAATTGGATAYGACTTAAACAGGACACACATTTTTCCAATAAATACATTATAATTTAATCTTGTCTCCTGTCATAGCCGATTAGACAGTGGCATATAGATGTTTCTTTGTGACCCAGCTTAATATTATCACACATCTTTTAGAGTTTTTAATCTCATTACGTTCCTTACAGACCATGGTGGCTGAACTATTGCTTGAGTGCCATCATCCAATTTACAATGGCTGCAGTCATAGTCCCATACAGTCTCCGTCCAATTAGAGTCAGTCAGCCACAGCCTCCTCTGATGTCACACATTAATGTGTCAGACCAAAGCAGCTCAATTGTGGATTTCACTGCTTGTTACAGTTTCACTGGTGTGGCACTAACCAGTTGGTGCGGTTAGTACATTAGTCATTCCCGTCAGTTGAGTTTAGCGTTCTGTTACTAAATGGCACCGTATTCCCTATATAGTGCACTACTTTTGACCAAGACCCATAGGGTGCAATTTGGGACATAGCCCTACAGTGAGAAAATGTATCAAATAGAGGAGGAGCCGAACTAAACGCACAGTTCGAGTCTTGAGTACTATTCCCCATACACTATCAGGTTCAATGTATTCATGTGAGGCTAAACCAGAGCCAGAATCAGTAACAACAAATACCTTGGGAGCACTGCTTCTGAGCAGGTGGGTGGACTATTGCTGGAAATCATCTACTGAGCCTACCTCCCACATAATTTACACTCCTTAATAAGGATAGCTAATTTAATGTACATATAAACAGGATTTAAGTATTTATATACTCGTAGTGGAGCAACTGGGTTGACTTACAACCTAGTTACTCAAATGACACATTGAGGCACATTTCACAGTAAATTTATGCAAGTTTTCCTTTTCTGAACTACGACATCGCTCATCCTCACCTCTGCCTGTTTAATATACCTTTGATTTCTAAAATAGCACCTCTATCTTTAGATGTACTTTCACAGCTCATCTTTTCAGGCAGTTCAGTGACTGCTCCTGAAATAATGGCTCCCTTCATCAGTGTGAGGTTTCTTAGTGTGTGTCCCAAATGGCACCCTATTCCCTCTACAGTGCCCCTATGGGCCCTGATCAGATTAGTGCACTATAGAGGGAATAGGGTGCCATTTGGGGTGTAGTATAAACTTGTCTTTACAGGTAATCCGCTAGGGCTAATAGGAATCACTCTGGGGGTTAATGCTCCACAGCAGGTTCTGGGTGGGAKATGATATGCTGGGTGATCAGCCAGGGAAATACTGTATCTGTTAATTGGGTAATAACGTTTTTTTGTCCAATCACTTCCTTTATAATGCGATCTGTTTGTGAGCCACTCCGTTTGTGTATAATTCTCTTTCTTGCACACACCAGGCAATCAGGCGGGCRGGCACACGTGTGCACACACACACATTCCACAATATTCCTTTAGATTTTTGATGATTCAGCAATAGACTAACAGCAGAGACCAAGCACACAAGTAGCTCGTTCAAAACAGCACTGCCAATGTAGGTTCTCCTCCGAAACATGCTGTCCCTCGAGCAACGCATACAGGCTTTGAAAAATACATGATCATTATTAATTTATCCCCCTGCACATTATTAATTTATACCCCCTGCACATTAACAAATAGCTACTGAGCTACAAACAACTTGGAATGTCAGACTCAATGCTATTCCTGTCTGCTGAGGAACCCTAATGTACCATTGATAGAACACTTAAGGGGAAATAGGGTCCCTATTAAAATGATTCTACACTTCAACCTGTGTAGACAACACTAAATCATCCAATAAAGTATTTTCTAAGTGTTTGCGGACATGTGTTGGAAGATCAGGGGGATCATCTCCTGTCCTTTCCTCTCCTCCCTAATCTCCTATTGCTCTGTGGGACCCACTCTAATAATGTCATATTTCTGCCCCACCCCCTCGTCAAGGGCTCTAGAGGCTCATAAAAGTGCCATCTTTTAAATGCACAGAATTCCTACCTACACGCTGTAGCACGACTCGCCTCACTATGAGCCACATTCAGTAATACTGTTGCTGCAAACAAAGACCCTCTGTGACTTCCATAGAGCTTGTTGGCAGCCATTTGGAAATGGCCGCCAGGAGGGTAACACAAAAAATCTGTGATGGCACTGTAGCTAAAAAACACTTATCAGGACTTGTCATAGCTGTGTGTGAAATTTGATGCCTTCATCACAAAAGCTTCAATTCCGCCGGACTAACTGAATAATATCTACTGAAACCCAAAGTACAGCGTCTGTCAGTCCCCCTTTTACTTTGCGAACACTGTAGGGTTGGAATCCCATTGTTTTTGTACAGTTTGGTAAACTTTGCAATAATAGTGTACAGTTGCTTTTGCATTTGTAAGGCTGAACTAACAAAGCAGGAGTCATTAGGAACGTAATTGATTACTAGATTACGGTGTCCATATTAGGACAGTGTCAATCTCAGCAGGACTTCCAGATATTGGGATTGACGACAAATGCATATACACCAAGTGGTGTCTTTTCTAAATACCATTRCATATTCTACACCATCCATGATTCACATCCCCATTGGCACTGTCCCTCTGCATCAAAGCGCATCAAGATTCATCAGATGCAGTAAACAAATTCCTTTGATTCTTCCTTCTGGAGGAGATGTGACTGTTGGAGTCAGCCTGGGAGTTCGAAGACGTCACTATCTAAAGGCCAATTGTTTTAGAATGGCGAAAAACTGKGAAAAGGATTCAACCTATACATGATTGATTCTTCCTATATACATATCCATAACCGTTTTAGTCAAATCAGCTTGGAAACTGTCAGTGTGAATCCAACTAGACTTAAAAAGCCCAACTTCTTCCATTTTTCTTTGGACCACTTTAGACCTGACAGTTTGAATAATAATATGCTGAATAATATTGCCAGGAGAAGATTGTTTCTCGAATAAATAARCATGAAATAACTGCATCTAGTTTATTTGTTTGGCTGAAAACTTTCAGTATTGTCTTGGTGATATTGCTATTTACAGTATGTGTCTGTGCATGCGCACCATATTCCCTTTATAGTGCACTACTTTTGAYCAGAGCCCTTTGTGCCCTGGTAAAAAGTAGTGCGCTATATAGGGAATAAGGTGCCATTTGGGACGGTGACATCGAATGATACTGTATCTCTCATCACTCTTCTGCAAAACCAGCAGCCCTTATTTTACGCCTGCATCTCAAATGGCACTCTATTCCCTATATAGTTCACTACTTTTTACCAGGGCACATAGGGCTCTGGTCAAAAGTAGTGCACTATATATGGAATATGGTGCCATTTCCGACTCATACTACTGTACCTCATTAGTAAACTCCATCTCCCAGAGTTCAGGAGCCAGGGTTAGCTGACAGCAAACCTCAATCCAATTAAAACAGATTTGTCTCCTTCCAATGCAACACTGTCCTGTAATTTCAGAGCTGCAACAATTCATTATCACAGAGTAATGGCTTGTATAATTCCTCTATGTGACCCAGAGGTAGAATTCAATGACCCTAGTGCTGGTCATTTAAATAATGGGGCCCCGTTATTGCACGTACTGTATTTGCCACATATTTGTCAGGGGAGACATTMATTTGAGCATTATGGTGATATTTTGGTAATGACACCTAAGCCTAAGAGGGCTCTCACCCCAACCCCRAATTTCACCAGCTGATGGCCCTCAAGGACACCACGGGGTTCGATTCACTGGGACTATGAACCAGCTTCACATACATATGAAACTCACTCTTGGACTAAGGTTGATTCTCAACCTCTATTCCCCATTTTACACCAGAGTCCAGTTAGAAAGACCCTGACGATGTAACAAACTCCATTGGACCATACAAATCATTTATCAACAAGACAGACAGTACAGTTAGAGGGGGATCTGATTTGATAGATGCTTTCTCTACGCCCCCTCTTTCTTTTAGTTACTTTTTTCTCTCTCTTTCTCTCTCTATTTCTCCTCAAACAAAACAAGTGAAGTAAGATCAAGAGTGCAACAAAATACTCTAGTGACGAAGGCAGTCACATCGGCTAAATTGCTTCTAAAGCCTTTTTGCGTTCCACGTTGGCCTGAAATTGAGATGTGAGGCTCTTTCATGAGGCCTAATGCGTCACTGGRCAGTGTTTTATTTTTAAATCCTCCATTTTGAGGAAATTAGTACTTGCTCATTATTCTATCTATTAATTCATGGGTGTTATAGTATCAAATGAGATTTGTTTCACAGTTAGGAGAAGTAATTGGTAGAGGCTCTCTCAGTCATTTACTCTAGCCAGTGCTACTTAGGGTTATGGTGAGTAATTGCCCCTGTGTTTGGCTCACCAGGGTAACGACAGCCTGGTTAGTGGGGGAACAATGACACAGAAAGTCCAATCTGAGGGAACATTAATACAGCAAGCACAATCTGGGAAACCATGTTGAGTCTTGCGTTGCCCTCACCGTTATTTTTATTGGTCATTCTCCTTTTCTTGTCCAATATAAATGTAGCCATTTCAAAGATCCAACATCATTTTGAGAACAATGTTATGTGAAAAAAGGAGACCAATTGAGATGTCAGAATCGATTCGCTGCAAGCGTTTCACTCACTGTTTAAGTGCTTACTGTAAGCAGTAAGCACTTACACAAAACATAGAGCATGCTGTGCAGATTTGAGACTACAGCGTTTCCTGTGGGAGGTTTTCATGTCGACCCTTTTGTCAATCAAAATGTGAGGGAAATCAGTAAGTGTTTGATGACAGTGAAGCGATCAAAGGTTTTGGATGATTTAGTACTCTACCAGGAGTTCTTCTCTCTGTGCAACTTAATATTTCAGCTCGCAGCTACCGAATTATAACTGTCACTATAGAGGAATGCCATTTATAGCAGTGTTTATAAAACCTGTCACCTTTGTCCTAGGTCAGAAATGAGTTATTCTACATATATGACCCTCTCAAAAATCCTATGTGGAAGATTGAATATAGAGTATTAATGGATTAGCAGCAACCAACTCCTAGAAATAGTAAACAATTCTCAGAAGTACTATTCCACTCATCTGTGTACTCCAAGTCTAACTGCTGAATGTTAGTTTTTTTCATGCACATTTTCTTCCCACACAGACCTCTCTGCTTTGGATTCCGTCATTTGACCCAATGACACTCTCGCATCCTCTTTCCTAGAAGCCCTCCAATGAACATGACACGTTTATTCATCCCTGTGTCTTCCATTACACGCTGTTCATGAGGTGAGTCTCAAATAGCTATCAGTAAAACACAAGTGGCAACGGTAAGAGAAGGTGGGCCAGAGTAGCTGGGGCTATTAAACCAGAGGCAAGCCTTGTCTCAGTGAAGCGCTGCAGTCAGCCAGGGTCTGTATGACTCATCCTGCCTGATCCCTGGCTGGCAGGTTCCATTAATAACCATTTGGGCCTGCTTGAGTGCCAGTGTCACATATCTAAATCCCAAAATAAATCCCCCCATCCCTGAGACTAATGCTCAAGATAGGCTGGCCCAGGATTCTGTTAGAACTTGAGCTCTGTGCGAGTTAATGTAAACGGCTTGTTTTGTCATGTTTGCTTGCCCCTTGTTTACCATTTTCTATTTCTACATAGGTTTCCATACATTGTTATTGTAGATCAGTCCTTGACAGAGAGAAATAGTTGTATCATTACAGTACATACAGTACATCTATACTTGATTAAAGGGCCAATCCAAAGTTGAAACAATAACATAGTGGCCACCCGCCTCAGTTTTGGTAAAAAGCTGAGGGATGGGCCTTGAGGAATGTAACCACTCTCAAATTCATAGACATAGCATTGGTTGAAAGGACCATCCACGAAATCAAAAGTATCGTTTTAAGAATGTTTTGGGGCTATACAGTGTTTGTTTACATTTACAATGTTTACAAAAATTGGTGTAAAATGTGTATATATTTAAAATATATTCTGGATTCTAAAGGGATGTGACAGTTGAACTAAGCTCATGAGGCAATTATGCGTTATAATATTCAAGAATGAATGGGTATATATAGATAATTAAAAAAAATATGTAGCAACTGCAGATAACCCCTTTAAGTAAAGCAGGCCAAATTAAACTCAAGTTGACTATTGCCAGAGGAATGCCAATCATCTTATATGTCCTTGCCTGTAAGATATGGGATATAAATAGTCCCATGTTATGCATAAACTTTCTGTAGTGTGCTCAGTATATACACTAACATTCAAAAGTTTGGGGCTGCAAAGAAAAGCCATATCTCAGATTGGCCAATAAAAATAAAATATTAATTTGGCTAAAAGAACACACACTGGACAGAGGAAATCTGCCTAGAAGGCCAGCATCCCGGAGTCGCCTGTTCACTGTTGATGTTGAGACTGGTGTTTTGTGGGTACTATTTAATGAAGCTGCCAGTTGAGGACTTGTGAGGCCTCTGTTTCTCAAACTAGACACTCTAATGTACTTGTCCTCTTGTTCAGTTGTGCACCGGGGCCTCCCACTCCTCTTTCTATTCTGGTTAGAGATAGTTTGCACTGTTCTGTGAAGGGAGTAGTACACAGCGTTGTACCAGATCTTCAGTTTCTTGGAAATTCCTCACATGGACAAGCCTTCATTTCTCAGAACAAGAATAGACTGACCAGTTTCAGAAGAAAGTTCTTTGTTTCTGGCCATTTTGAGCCTGTAATCGAACCCACAAATGCTGATGCTCCAGATACTCAACTAGTCTAAAGAAGGCCAGTTTTATTGCTTCTTTAATCAGAACAACAGTTTTCAGCTGTGCTAACATAATTGCAAAAGGGTGTTCTAATGATCAATTAGCCTTTTAAAATGATAAACTTGGATTAGCTAACACAACGTGCCATTAGAACACAGGAGTGATGGTTGACAACATTAATAATGTCTACACTGTATTTCTGATCAATTTGATGCTATTTTAATGGACAAGAAATGTGTAGTGTATATTCAGTGTTTTGGATAAGCTAGATTCAGCTGCCAGCATCAAGCCAGAACCCAATGCATTAAATCTTCACTTTTGTCTTCCCATTTCTTTTAAAAATATTTTCTTAAACTTCAATATACTCTCCTGCAACCCGCCTCACCCAATGTGGTATGGATCTGCCATTTTCTACAGTATTTTTCTTTACTTTCKAACCGGAATCCCCCAACAGGAGCTAGCCAGCTAACTAGCTACTATACTAGCTAGTAGTCAGCTAACCACTGCTAGCGGTCATCAGCTAACCTCTAGGTCGGAAATGTCTCGCCAGTTTGCACCATTCGATTCAAACCAGAGCATACCGGACTTATTTTCTCTCCATATCCCCAGATTCCTACAGCAAGCTCTGAACCTTTTCACCTGGATCATCACAGCTAGCTAGCTGCAATCCGAGTGGCTACTCCTGGCTAACGTCTCGGTCCCGACGCAAGCACCAATTAACCTGGAGCTAGCCCATGCTAGGCCCATCTCCCGGCTAGCTGAAGAGGTCCATCAGCCACTCCTTGGGCTACAATACCTATTTTGCCAATTGGCCTGGACCCCTTTTACTACACAAAGCCCTCATAACTGGACTACCGACGTAATCTGCCCGAGGGTTCTTTTTCCAACAGGCCCCTCCGTTGCAACGTCCCCTGAATGACCATCTGCTAGCCTGCTAGCCGCGGCCCGTTAGCTGTCTAGAGCATATCAGACTGTTAGCTGAATAGGTCCATCGGCCAATTTCTTGGGCTATTATACMTATTTTGCCAATTGGACTGGGCCCCTTTACTACACGGAACCCTACTAATCGATCACGGCTGGTCTGCCGACGGAACCRCACGAGGAGGCTAACAACAGACTTCTTCCATCGCGATGTCCCTCTAAGGCCCTTCTGCTAGCTTGCTACCCCGGCCTGCTAGCTGTCTGAATCGCCGTGTCTCCAGCCAGCTTAACTACTTACTGGACTCCTATGATCACTCGGCTACGCATGCCTCTCCCTAATGTCAATATGCCTTGTCCATTGCTGTTCTAGTTAATGATTATTGTCTTATTTCACTGTAGAGCCTCTAGCCCTGCTCAATATGCATTAGCTAACCCTTCAGTTCCACCTCCCACACATGCGGTGACATCACCTGGTTTAAATTATGTTTCTAGAGACAATATCTCTCTCATCGTCACTCTATGCCTAGGTTAACCTCCACTGTATTCACATCCTACCATACCTTTGTCTGTACATTATGCCTTGAATCTATTCTATCGCACCCAGAAACCTGCTCCTTTTACTCTTTGTTCTGAGTGTACTAGACGACCAGATCTTATAGCCTTTAGCTGTACCCTTATCCTACTCCTCCTCTGTTCCTCTGGTGATGTAGAGGTTAATCCAGGCCCAGCAGTCCCTAGCTCCACACCCATTCCCCAGGAACTCTCATTTGTTGACTTCTGTAAGCGTAAAAGCCTTGGTTTCATGCATGTTAACATTAGAAGCCTCATCCCCAAGTTTGTTTTATTCACTGCCTTAGCACACTTCCAACCCGGATGTCCTAGCCGTGTCTGAATCCTGGCTTAGGAAGACCACCAAAACCCCTGAAATTTCCATCCCTAACTATAACATTTTCCGACAAGATAGAACTGCCAAACGGGGCGGAGTGGCAATCTACTGCAGAGATAGCCTGCATCATTCTGTCATGCTATCCAGGTCTGTGCCCAAACAATTCGAGCTATCTACTTTTAAAAATCCACCTTTCCAGAATCAAGTCTCTCACCGTTGCCGCTTGCTATAGACCACCTTCTGCCCCCAGCTGTGCCCTGGACACCATATGTGAATTGATTGCCCCCCGTCTATCTTCAGAGCTCCTGCTGCTAGGTGACCTAAACTGGGACATGCTTAACACCCCGGCCATCCTACAATCTAAGCTTGATGCCCTCAATCTCACATAAATTATCAATGAACCTACCAGGTACAAACCCAAATCCGTAAACACGGGCACCCTCATAGATATCATCCTAACCAACTTGCCCTCCAAATACACCTCTGCTGTCTTCAACCAAGATCTAAGCGATCACTGCCTCATTGCCTGCATCCGTAATGGGCCTGTGGTCAAACGCTCCCTAAAACACTTCAGCGAGCAGGCCTTTCTCAAATCAAATCAAATTTTATTTGTCACATACACATGGTTAGCAGATGTTAATGCGAGTGTAGCGAAATGCTTGTGCTTCTAGTTTCGACCTGGCCCGGGTATCCTGGAAGGATATTGACCTCATCCGATCAGTAGAGGATGCCTGGTTATTCTTTAAAAGTGTCTTTCTCACCATCTTAAATAAGCATGCCCCATTCAAACAATTTAGAACCAGGAACAGATATAGCCCTTGGTTCACTCAGACCTGACTGCCCTTCACCAGCACAAAAACATCCTGTGGCGTACTGCATTAGCATCAAATAGCCCCCGTGATATGCAACTTTTCAGGGAAGTTAGGAACCAATATACACAAGCAGTTAGGAAAGCTAAGGCTAGCTTTTTCAAACAGAAATGTGCATCTTGTAGCACAAACGCAAAGTTCTGGGACACTGTAAAGTCCATGGAGAATAAGAGTACCTCCTCCCAGCTGCCCACTGCACTGAGGCTAGGAAACACTGTCACCACCGATAAATCCACGATAATTGAGAATTTCAATAAGCCTTTTTCCACGGCTGGCCATGCTATCCACCTGGCTACCCCTACCCCGGTCAACTGCCCTGCACCCCCCACAGCAACTCGCCCATGCCTCCCCCATTTCTCCTTCATCCAAAACCAGATAGCTGATGTTCTGAAAGAGCTGCAAAATCTGGACCCATACAAATCAGCCGGGCTAGACAATCTGGACCCTCTATTTCTAAAATTATCTGCCGAAATTGTTGCAACCCCTATTACTAGCCTGTTCAACCTCCCTTTCGTATCGTCTGAGATCCCCAAAGATTGGAAAGCTGTCATCCCCCTCTTCAAAGGGGGGGATGACTGCCTTTCTAAGGTCTTCAAGAGCCAAGTTAACAAACAGATTACCGACCATTTCGAATCCCACCGTACCTTCTCTGCTATGCAATCTGGCTTCCGAGCTGGTCACGGGTGCCACGCTCAATGTCCTAAACGATAAAACTGCAATCGATAAGAGACAATACTGTGCAGCCGTATTCATCGACCTGGCCAAGATCACCACAATCTTATCGGCAGACTCAACATCCTTGGTTTCTCAAATGATTGCCTCGCCTTGTTCACCAACTACTTCTCTGATAGAGTTCAGTGTGTCAAATCGGAGGGCCTGTTGTCCGGACCTCTGGCAGTCTCTATGGGGGTGCCAGAGGGTTAGATTCTCGGGCCGTCTCTCTTCTCTGTATACATCAATGATGTCGCTCTTGCTGCTGGTGATTCTCTGATCCACCTCTACGCAGACGACACCATTCTGTATACTTCTAGCCCTTCTTTGGACACTGTGCTAACTAACCTCCAGACGAGCTTCAATGCCATACAACTTTCCTTCAGTGGCCTCCAACTGCTCTTAAATGCAAGTAAAACTAAATGCATGCTCTTCAACCGATCGCTGCCCACACCTGCCCACCCGTCCAGCATCACTACTCTGGACGGTTCTGACCTAGAATATGTGGACAACTACAAATATCTAGGCGTCTGGTTAGACTGTAAACTCTCCTTCCAGACCCACATTAAACATCTCCAATCCAAAATTAAATCTAGAATCGGCTTCCTATTTTGCAACAAAGCCTCCTTCACTCATGCCGCCAAACATACCCTCGTAAAACTGACTATCCTACCGATCCTCGACTTCGGCG
>NW_019943487.1:0-2013 GCF_002910315.2 Salvelinus sp. IW2-2015 | reverse complement strand
TCCTATTTTGCAACAAAGCCTCCTTCACTCATGCCGCCAAACATACCCTCGTAAAACTGACTATCCTACCGATCCTCGACTTCGGCGATGTAATTTATAAAATAGCCTCCAACACTCTACTCAACAAATTGGATGCAGTCTATCACAGTGCCATCCGTTTTGTCACCAAAGCCCCAAATACTACCCACCACTGCGACCTGTACGCTCTCGTTGGCTGGCCCTCGCTCCATACTCGTCGCCAAACCCACTGGCTCCAGGTCATCTTCAAGTCTTTGCTAGGTAAATCCCTGCCTTATCTCAGCTCACTGGTCACCATAGCAGCACCCACCYGTAGCACGCGCTCCAGCAGGTATATTTCACTGGTCACCCCCAAATTCAATTCCTCTTTTGGCCGCCTTTCCTTCCAGTTCTCTGCTGCCAATGACTGGAACAAACTGCAAAAATCGCTGAAGCTGGAGACTTATCTCCCTCACTAACTTCAAGCACCAGCTGTTAGAGCAGCTCACAGATCACTGCACCTGTACATAGCCCATCTGTCAATAGCCCATCCAACTACCTCATCCCCATACTGTATTTATTTATTTATTTATTTTGCTCCTTTGCACCCCAGTAACTCTACTTGCACATTCATCTTCTGCACATCTATCACTCCAGTGTTTAATTGCTATATCGTAATTACCTCGCCACTGTGGCCTATTTTATTGCCTTACCTCCCTTATCTTACCTCATTTGCACACACTGKGTATATATATATATACTTTTTTCCTACTGTATTATTGACTGTTTGTTTATTCCATGTGTTGTATGTGTCCAGCTGCTTTGCTTTRTCTTGGCCAGGTCGCAGTTGTAAATGAGAACTTGTTCTCAACTAGACAACCTGGTTAAATAAAGGTGAAATAAAAAAAAACAGTAGAACAACTATTCTGGCATCAACATGCTGTTTAGGTAATTGCCCATGAGTGCTGACAAATTACAATGAATAAAACACAACGGAGACCCACAAACTGAAGAAGCATTCATATTTATGCAACTTTTGAAAGTGTCTGGACACTATAAATGTAGTGAGACGAGTGTGATTCTCTTTGCCTGTGGCGTTTTTGTATCATGTCGTTTGTGACATACTGTAGTTGACTCTTTCCTAAGAATCCCCAGAGCTCAGTCAGTTGTCGAACTAGAGACCGACTCCGATGCTAAGACCGATTTCAAAACTGGGTCGACGCTTTCTGAGACAAGGATTTCAGAGAGTTGATCTGTGCCCAAGTCAGCTTGACTAAGTGTGGGTTCAGAGTATGGATGCATTGGGCCCACATACCAGACCACAGCAGCCTGGTTTAGATGTGCATCCCATGTTCCTGTTCTGCCTCAGGACAAGAGACTGTGAAGGCTATTAACATTCCACACCAAACACTCACCAAGCCTTTGAGCAACACCGTGCTCACAAACTCTGCTGCTTGTCATAGTGGGCTCCACCTCAAAGTGAAAGAGAACTATTGATTTCACCCCAAATAAAGGTCATCAGTATCTATTATCATGCTGTAGCATAGCCCATGAAGGCATTAAAAGATTAACCCCCACCCCTATCGAAAAAACACTTGATTTCACATGTGAAAAATCACGATTACACATGTAAAATGTACACAGATTTTTCACATGTATAATTATTATTTTATTATGTCAAATCGTGTGGTTTTGGAACACTGGTTGTGATCACACAACCTTTCACATGTGAAACCATGTGGTATTTCACATGAAGTTTCCCGTGGGTATTTTTCACGAGATTTCACAGGTGATGCCCTGCAAACAAAAATGAGTCGTCAGGATGTCCCCGGAACGTTACATAGTGTTTTTAACGTACATATTTGACATACATGATTACAGTACATTGTGTAGGTTTATTTATACAGTAATTATTATTCAGCATGTCCTCACATGGGATTTGAACATTCTGATCTTCCTGCTACGCATGTCACGGTTCATGAATCCACTGCCTCACTCTCTCTTTTCTCTCTCTCT
>NW_019943486.1:276104-278922 GCF_002910315.2 Salvelinus sp. IW2-2015 | reverse complement strand
CGGCCTAGGAACAGTGGGTTAACTGCCTTGTTCAGGGGCAGAACAACAGATTTTTACCTTGTCAGCTCGGGGATTCGATCTTGCAACCTTTCGGTCACTAGTCGAACGCTTTAACCACTATGCTACCCTGCCGCCTCATACCCAAGAAGTCTCGAGGCTGTAATCGCTGGCAAAGGTTCTTCACAAAGTACTGAGTAAACGGTCTGAATACTTACGTAAATGTGATATTTCAGTTTTTAGATTTTTATAAATTTGCAAAAAAATCTAAAAGCCTGTTTAGCCATTATGGGGTATTGTATGTAGAATGATGAAGGGGTGGGCGGAAACAATTGAATCCATATTAGAACAAGGCTGTAACTTAACAAGATGTGGGAAAAGTCAATGGGTCTGAATACTTTCTGAATGCACTGTATATAGTCATAGCTACGGGAAGTAGTTTGGTATGCAGAAGAAAAGAAATCGCCCGCGCTGAAGACGTCTATATCGGTCCCTCATACAGGACTAGTAAAGGCCCAGTGCACTACTTTAAGAAGAAAATGTAAAAGTGTATTTGAGTGTTTAACAGAATTTGATAACAAAACAGTTAATCTGATAATACTTCTGGAATATACAAATACTT
The DNA here is from genome assembly GCF_002910315.2 of Salvelinus sp. IW2-2015. Classification (NCBI taxonomy): domain Eukaryota; kingdom Metazoa; phylum Chordata; class Actinopteri; order Salmoniformes; family Salmonidae; genus Salvelinus; species Salvelinus sp. IW2-2015. The sequence continues at coordinate 278,303 of NW_019943486.1, read as the reverse complement.
GCTTAATATAACCTACAGTATGTTTTCCAGTTTTCTGGAAATACTTTGCAAATTCAACTTATTTCTATGTGAAAACTGAAATGGTCTATTCATTCCTTTCCCAATTTAGTAGACACTCTTATACAGAGCAACTTTCAGTAGTGAGTGCATACATTTTCATACTGATCCCCTGTGGGAATCAAATCCACAACCCTAGCAGTGTAATCACCATGCTCTACCAACTGAGCAACATCAACACATCACATCATCACAAACCTCTTGATGTCTCAATGTACTCAATTACTGTATTGGTCATTGTTTTTCTTCATGGTGACGGAAAGTCTACAGGTACAAACCTAGTTGACCAGCCTCTGCTTAATACAATAATGCACATTTACATTAAGTGGTTTGTAAGGATGGTAAATTAAAGCTGCATAAAAAGCGGTTGTTTTCCATGTTATTTGATCAAATATTTCCATGTTATTTAATATAAATATTTGAAGATAGGGTTTAGAATGACAGTTGCAGAGAAAGGGAAATAGCAAGAACTCTTACAATTCCAACTATAATCCTGCAAGATACTGTTCTTAATTATACAACTACTTTTTTGCCAAAGCAAAGGTGCTGAAAAAATTGTTTTGCCTGCGCTACAGATGTCTATGCTGCAGCACCTTCAGCATCCCTACTTCCCGCGGCTATGTATGTACAGCAGACCTAGGAAAGCTATGTATGCTATGAATAATATATTCCGTATATTGCACCATTAATGTTGGGATGTTTTAAGTTAATGTTACACTTCTTCAGTTTGTTGGAAACTGCTCTGCTGTGTGGATTGTAAGCGACATTGCACGAGCATGTTCAGAAAAGGAATCATGGGAGATTTTAGACAGCACCGTTAGCCTCTTTGGACCTGGTGGAGAATGTCGAAGCATCAGTTTCATCTGCACCAAGACAGACGACATTGAGGAGAATCAAAAGGCAAATGCACGTACCTAGCAAATGCACGTACCTCTATTTTGCGCAGAAATGAAACAACCAAGAGGCAAGTGAGGGACAAATTCAACAAACAAAAAGAAGTCAAGGTAAGTCCTAACTGACATAAAGGAATCTTTTGTGACTTGTCAACATGCTCATACTGTATGTTGTAGTGGTGAAGATTAAGAATTTCATGGAATTAAATGAAAGCAAGATTACATTGTACACTAAAGCTTTTCATTAGACATTTGTGTTGTCTAATATACAAAACAAACAATTGAGTAATAGGTGCTTATTTGTATTTATGATAAGGTAAGAAAGTTGTTCTAATCTGGTATTTATCAGTCATATCAAAATCTTCAAAATGTATTGAATTATTTTTTTTAAATGGTTGAAGCGCAACTGTTTGCATGAGCATAATGAATTTCGATTTTTTTTTACACCTTACAAAATGTCAGTGTGTGGACATGGTTTAATTTTCTGTCATTGTCTCATAAACACCTTTCAGAAACACTTCAGTGGGGGAAAGGATTTCCTTCAGGTGTTTACTGTGAGTTCCAAGGAATACCAAAAGGAAAAGCATTTGCAACAAGAAGAGACAGGTACGATAACTGAACGTGTTTATTGATTCTACAACATAGAGACAATTGTGTCCCCTATTTTTATGCCTATGCATTTTTTTAGATTATTTGTGTTGTTAATTACCTTACATAGCAACAAACTTCACCTAAGCAGCATGCATATTTGAGTATGACCTGTCGTATCTGGAACATTTAAACATGCAATATGTCTTAATCAATAACAATTACAAGTGTAACCTGGACCATATGATACTCAATAATGCAGGTTGTTGTTGTCTCTCAAATATTGTGGGTAGTGTGTATACATACAGCATGCTAAGCTATCCTCATATCCTCTGAAACATTTCACTATATTCTAAGGAGACTCGTCTTCTCAGGAAATAACATCCTGCTCTTTTGACCACTAATATGCGCTGATTCCTAATTGAAATTCTGCATGCATAACTAGGATTATGCCCATAATCAATAATTCAGTTAATCAAACGGAAAATTAAATGATCAAGAATTTAATCCAGGATCAATAAGAGCATCAAAGAACACTGACACCAACCAAAGGTAGAAATAAATATTTTGTTTTTAACTGATGTTGCAGAAATACCCAAACTTCAGGAATTTCTCAGAAATCTCAATGATCGTAGTACAAAGACTTCAGATTATGTTTCTG
>NW_019943486.1:244410-274124 GCF_002910315.2 Salvelinus sp. IW2-2015 | reverse complement strand
TGCTAGTGGTACTGGCAGCCCTTGGCTATTGGATGTGATTGTGTCTTCTCAGTGTGTTCTCCCCGGGTGGCTGACCAGAGCAGAGGCAGACTAAAGAGGAAGATGATGCCAAGGCTGAGGGTTACACTCAGCAGTGCCGCCCCCAGTGTGTTGGTGAAGGTGATGGGCAGAGAGAACGTGAGGAGCCACGGCCGTCGCGTCACCATGTCCTGCTCAATGGCCTCCATCTGGAAATGAGTGCCGATTATGCCGAACACGTGGAACAGTTGGTGGCTGTGACCTGCAGAGGGTGCAAAAGGACTGTGGTTAAATACCTGCAGTAGTAGTGGTACAGGAGAGGTACGAAGCAGAACTCAAGGAGAACTGTAACTGGCCAGCAACAGAAGAACTGGCCTCCACAGCATAAGGGGGAAACAGGAAGGCACAGTGAGACCCAGAGTCAGTGATATAAAGACTACTCTGTTGTTTTAATGCTACATATGTCATACCACTAATACCAAGCCAGTGTTGATCAGTCTCCACTGTATTACAACAAGTCTTGCACAATACAGTGACAAATCATTCTGAATGAATCAAACAAGCAGTCTTTCCAGATAGACCATGCACTTTGACCTATGTAGTCGAAGCTGCCAGGGGCCAGGCGCTCTGGTAGGTGTGTGGCGAAGAGGAATGCGGTCAGGAAGGCCAGGGCGATGTGGGTGTGGTGGAGAGCGTTGGTATCGTTGTCAGTGCAACCCTCACCCACACAGAGGAAGAGCTSTCAAAACACCGTAGAATGTATTAGCCTCGCGTCACGTGAWAGSCTTCTATAGGCTCTTGTCACAGTCATACACATGGCRGTTGAATCAGAATAGAATTGTATGTACAGGATTAAAGAACTGTTCCTAAGCAGCACKTGCATTCCAGTGAACGGGCACACAGCGATAATTATACCATTGACAACCGAGTGAGCAGAGCCTGTTTAAGACTCATTGTACCTCAGGCACAATAATCAACATCTCAGACAATACTAGCTTCAGCTCATTTCAAATCAAATCAAATGTTATTTGTCACATGCGCCGAATACATATTACCTTACAYTGAAATGCTTACTTACAAGCCCTTAACCAACAKTGSAYTTTTAAGAAAATACCCCCCAAAAAGTCAGAGATAAGAATAATAAATAATTAAGGAGCAGCAGTAAATAACAATAGCAGGGCTATATACAGAGGGTACCGGAAGAGAGTCAATGTCAATGTGCGGGGGCACAGGTGTTGAGGTAATTGAGSTAATATGCACATGTAGGTAGAGTTATTAAAGTGACTATGCATAGATAATAACAGAGAGTAGCAGCKGCGTTCCAGGGGGGAGGGGGKAATGCAAATACTCTGGGTAGSCATTTGATTAGATGTTCAGGAGTCTTATGGCTTGGGGGTAGAAGCTGTTTAGGAGCCTCTTGGACCTAGACTTGGCGCTCCGGTACCGCTRTCCGTGCGTTAGCAGAGAGAACAGTCTATGACTAGGGTGGCTGCAGTCTTTGACAATTTAGGGCCTTCCTCTGACACCGCCTGGTATAGAGGTCCTGGATGGCAGGAAGCTTGGCCCCGGTGATGTGCACTACCCTCTGTAGTGCCTTGCGTTGAAGGCCGAGCATTGCCATACCAGGCAGTGATGCAACCTGTCAGGATGCTCTCGATGGTGCAGCTGTAAAACCTTTTGAGGATCTGAGGACCCATGCCAAATATTTTCAGTCTCCTGAGGGGAAATAGGTTTGTCGTGCCCTCTTCGCGATGGTCTTGGTGTGCTTGGACCATGTTAGTTTGTTGGTGATGTGGACGCACGGAACTTGAAGCTCTCAACCTGCTCCACTACAGCCCCATCGATGAGAATGGGGGCTGCTCGGCCTCCTTTTCCTGTAGTCCACAATCATCTCCTTTGTCTTGATCACGTTGCGGAGAGGTGTTGTCCTTGCACCACACGGTCAGTCTCTGACCTCCCTATAGGCTGTCTCTAGTTGTCGTTACCACTGTTGTGTCATCAGAAACTTAATGATGGTGTTGGAGTCATGACTGGCGTGGCAGTCATGAGTGAACAGGGAGTACAGGAGGGGGCTGAGCATCCACCCCTGAGGGGCCCCCGTTTTTGAGGATCAGCGTGGCGGATGTGTTGTTACCTACCTACCACCCGGGGCGACCGTCAGGATATCCAGGCTCCAGTTGCAGAGGGAGGTGTTTAGTCCCAGGGTTCTTAGCTTAGTGATGAGCTTTAGAGGTACTATGGTGTTGAACGCTGAGCTGTAGTCAATGAATAGTATTCTCACATACAGTGGGGAGAACAAGTATTTGATACACTGCCGATTTGCAGGTTTTCCTACTCTACAAAGCATGTAGAGGTCTGTAATTTTTATCATAGGTACACTTCAACTGTGAGAGACGGAATCTAAAACAAAATCCAGAAAATCACATTGTATGATTTTTAAGTAATTCATTTGCATTTTATTGCATGACATAAGTATTTGATCACCTACCAACCAGTAAGAATTCCGGCTCTCACAGACCTGTTAGTTTTTCTTTAAGAAGCCCTCCTGTTCTCCACTCATTACCTGTATTAACTGCACCTGTTTGAACTCGTTACCTTGTATAAGACACCTGTCCACACACTCAATCAAACAGACTCCAACCTCTCCACAATGGCCAAGACCAGAGAGCTGTGTAAGGACATCAGGGATAAAATTGTAGACCTGCACAAGGCTGGGATGGCTACAGGACAAATAGGCAAGCAGCTTGGTGAGAAGGCAACAACTGTTGGCGCAATTATTAGAAAATAGAAGAAAATAGAAGAAGTTCAAGATGATGGTCAATACCCTCGGTCTGGGGCTCCATGCAAATCTCACCTCGTGGGCGCATCAATGATCATGAGGAAGGTGAGGGATCAGCCCAGAACTACACGGCAGGACCTGGTCAATGACCTGAAGAGAGCTGGGACCACAGTCTCAAAGAAAACCATTAGTAACACACTACGCCGTCATGGATTAAAATCCTGCACGCGCACACAAGGTCTCCCCTGCTCAAGCAGGCGCATGTCCAGGCCCGTCTGAAGTTTGCCAATGACCATCTGGATGATCCAGAGGAGGAATGGGAGAAGGTCATGTGGTCTTGATGATTCAAAAATAGAGCTTTTTGTCTAAACTCCACTCGCCGTTTGGAGGAAGAAGAAGGATGAGTACAACCCCAAGAACACATCCCAACCGTGAAGCATGGAGGTGGAAACATCATTCTTTGGGGATGCTTTTCTGCAAAGGGGACAGGACGACTGCACCGTATTGAGGGGAGGATGGATGGGGCCATGTATTGCGAGATCTTAGCCAACAACCTCCTTCCTCAGTAAGAGCATTGATGATGGGTCGTGGCTGGGTCTCCAGTATGACAACGACCCGAAACACACAGCCAGGGCAACTAAGGAGGGGCTCCGTAAGAAGATCTCAAGGTCCTGGAGTGGCCTAGCCAGTCTCCAGACATGAACCCATAGAAAATCTTTGGAGGGAGCTGAAAGTCCGTATTGCCCAGCGACAGCCCCGAAACCTGAAGGATCTGGAGAAGGTCTGTATGGAGGAGTGGGCCAAAATCCCTGCTGCAATGTGTGCAAACCTGGTCAAGAACTACAGGAAACGTATGATCTCTGTAATTGCAAACAAACGATTCTGTACCAAATTTAAGTTCTGCTTTTCTGATGTATCAAATACTTATGTCATGCATAAAATGCTAATTAATTACTTAAAAATCATACAATGTGATTTTCGGGATTTTTGTTTTAGATTCCGTCTCTCACAGTGAAGTGTACCTATGAAGTGTACCTATGATAAAAATTACAGACCTCTACATGCTTTTTAAGTAGGAAAATCTGCAAAATCGGCAGTGTATCAAATACTTGTTCTCCCCACTGTAGGTGTTCCTTTTGTCCAGGTGTGAAAGGGCAGTGTGGAGTGCAAAAGAGATTGCATCATCTGTGGATCTGTTGGTGCGGTATGCAAATTGGAGTGGGTCTAGGGTTTCTGGGATAATGGTGTTGATGTGAGCCATGACCAGAAATGTTCATCCCTAGTCCCATGATCTGACTAAAAACGATTAAAACATCACATGTATCAAACATTGACACAGTGCACTTCAATATGACAAAACACTCTTATATACTTTTCTACTTTTCCTCAGGCACAGTGAATTTGGTCGGGTCGCCCAAAACGTTACATATTGCAGTTTTACAGTTGGGCTAATAACACTTCCCTGTGGATATTTTGTCACAGATTACCTCCTACATAAGGACAAAAATCATCAGACAACAGAACCACACTATCTACTGTGGACTTTACCTTTGTTTCATCTGTCTGTGAACACATTGGACAATAGTGCAATATTGCATACAGTTTTCAGGGAGACATACAAAACAGGTCTGCTGAAACTTTTGAGGCCTACTTGGATATATCTGGGCACCTACTCTGCACTGGGGCATTATCTGAGCAGACACCTGCCTACTGCTGCTTTCATCCTTCCACTTGACGTTGCGCCTTCTACTTGGCAATGTGCCTTGGATGTTTTTGGACTACTGCCAAACTTGAACTGCTCCGTGTCCTGGAGTAGTGCTTACCACGCTCTCGGCTTTCAACCGACCTGTACTGGAAACTACATCCCCTCCCAGTTTACCTGCCCTCCCCATAATACCCCGACCTCCACTCGAGGAGAAAGAACGACCGGCTGTGAAAAAAGAAAGAAAGAACGACAGCTGTGTCACCAGCTGTCATCATCGGCAGCTCTATGGTGAGAAACATCTCGGTTCCCAGAGCAAAAAAAACCCTGTGCTACCCAGGAGCACGTGTACAGGACATTACAAGGCTGCTTCCGACCATTCTACGACAGATGCCGGGAGCTGACGCTGTAATAGTCAATGTGGGGTCAAACGACATCAGGAGGGCTAGCTCAGAATTTCCGAACATTAATTTTTTTAAACTGACTCTAGCATTGAAAGATTTCAAAAACATCCTGTCTTTTCTGGTCCAGTACCATCGTTGGGCCCCGGGTGTGAAAGATTCAGCAGGCGACTGGCATTAGACATCTGGCTAAAAGATTACTGTAGCTCTGTTGGAATCAGTTTTATAGATAACTTTGACACCTTCTGGAAACAGAAGATACTCTACAGGAATGACGGAGTCCATCCTAATCATCTTGGCTCCTGGACTATTTCGGGTTGTGTCCGAGGGCTTTTAAAGTACACCAACATCTCGTACCTCACTCCGCTACTTTAGGCTTCCCTCTCCTCCTTTTTGGACACTATCCATGTGTTGAGTAGGTTAAGTTATCCTGTTAGTTATTATTTGTACAAGACGTCCGTCCTACCTAACAACACCCATTTAGTATCCCGGCTTAATCTCGGGCGAACGGGCCTCAGTTATTAAGTTTAGTTTTATTTATGGTAGCGCACCTTACCTCAGGTCATCGCGGACCTGTTACAATCGTGTGTATATTGGTCATACAAAACCCTGTGTATATTGGTCATACAAAACCCTGGGAATCTGTTTGGAATAGCAAAGCTCCTATTATTGATAAATTCTAAACATTTTAGAACATCAAATCAAAGATATCTTAAATCATTCCCCCCAAATTCGAGAATAAAGACTACTGACCTGGTCTCGCAGGCTGGGAAAAGCAAGGTCGGTTGGATCTAGTCACCGTTCCTGTCAACCTGGGGTGTATACCGGCCTGTTATAGAGCCCCAATGTCAGGGGACAGGACTTTATTTTACGGGACCACGTCCCGCCCGTGCATGGTTCTCGGCTTGTTACCTTCAGATGACAGGAACAGATATTTAGATCAGACTCGAAGGACCAAATGATAGAGGAATTTTATCGTTAACCAATTCAATTATAACAAAGCAAACACTCTGTCCGTTTCTAAGAATTTGTAAGGTTCTTATTTGCATAAAATAGACAAAGACCAGCCACCAAATTAATCAATAGCGTTTATTCTCCAGAGCTCTGTTTATCATTTCCGGTACATTGGTTTATATACCTCACATCTCGTCATAAACGTCCCTCCTCCTCTCAGATACAATGGCAACATAGTTCACAAGTCTTCTTCACATACCTTGTCCGCCACCTGTTATACAATCTACTACAACGCCAAGGTCTCTCCCCTCCTTGGGTGGGGAGACTTCCATCCCTGTTATCAGTTTCACAGTGGTCACAAGTTGTCTGCCACAGTTCCTTGCCTACCAACAGTCCCTCTTTCTTATGGACAAACATGATTCATCAGACAGGATATAATTCTGTTAGTTATAATTCTACGTTTAATGTATACATAATTTAGTCATTATTCATAAAATTCCCATAACATTGGGATAAGTTGCTCTAGGAGGATGTGTTGGTACCATTCTTCATTCATGGCTGTGTTCTTAGGCAAAATTATGAGTGAGCCCACTCCCTTGGCTGAGAGCAACCCCAAACATTAATGGTCTCAGGATGCTTTACTGTTGGCATGACACAGGACTGATGGTAGTGCTCACCTTGTCTTCTCCGGGCAAGCTTTTTTCCGGAGGCCCCAAACAATCTGAAAGGGGATTCATCGGAGAAAATGACTTTACCCCAGTCCTCAGCAGTCCAATCCCTGTACCTTTTGCAGAATATCAGTCTGTCCCTGATGTTTTTCCTGGAGAAAAGTGGCTTCTTTGCTGCCCTTCTTGACACCAGGCCATCCTCCAAAAGTATTCGCCCCACTGTGCGTGCAGATGCACTCACACACCTGCTGCCATTCCTGAGCAAGCTCTGTACTGGTGGTGCCCCAATCCCGCAGCTGAATCAACTTTAGGAGACAGTCCTGGCGCTTGCTGGACTTTCTTGGGCGCCCTGAAGCCTTCTTCACAACAATTGAACCGCTTTCCTTGAAGTTCTTGATGATCCGATAAATGGTTGATTTAGGTGCAATCTTACTGGCAGCAATATCCTTGCCTGTGAAGGCCTTTTTTTGCAAAGCAATGACGACGTCACGTGTTTCCTTGCAGGTAACCATGTTTGACAGAGGAAGAACAATGATTCCAAGCACCACCCTCCTTTTGAAGCTTCCAGTCTGTTATTCAAACTCAATCAGCATGACAGAGTGATCTCCAGCCTTGTCCTCGTCAACACTCACACCTGCGTTAACGAGAGAACCACTGACATGATGTCAGCTGGTCCTTTTGTGGCAGGGCTGAAATGCAGTGGAAATGTTTTTTGGGGATTCAGTTCATTTGCATGGCAAAGAGGGACTTTGCAATTAATTGCAATTCATCTGATCACTCTTCATAACATTCTGGAGTATATGCAAATTGCCATCATACAAACTGAGGCAGCAGACTTTGTGAAAATGAATATTGTGTCATTCTCAAAAATGTTGTCCACGACTGGACATACACACTCACACCTGATCGTGCTCTTTTCTCTCACTCCCTCTTTCTTTTCTCTTCTCTCCCTCTCTCCCTATTGTCGAGAACTGTTTTATAATTGAATGTGTTTATTGTTTGTCTATCTGTTTTCTGTATTTGTCTACAAGTTTATATATGTTTACAACAAGCAAGGGGAAGATATCAGAATAGGGGCATTGGGGAATAATAACCTATTGTGCGGAATACATTTGTACTGTAGTGAAGCCGTCTCTAGAGTAATGCAAGGTCTCTTTCACGATCATGTAAAACGTCAATTGCTATGGAAATGCTTGGATGTGTTTTTCAGTTATGTTAAAGGTAATTATGATGCAACTATGATGGTGATACGATATGGATTACAATTATCATCATGAATATCAAGGCTATACGCACTACATGTTACACACATAGACACTCAACCATGCACATTGGCAGAGTTATTATTTATTTGGACAACACACTTTATAGTCTTACTCTTATACAGACATCGTACACACTCTCATTATATCACATCCAATATCATACACATCAACCTACTCAGATTTGTTACACACATAATATCTTGTCTCAATTTTCTAACATCTGTGGCATTGGCTCACAGGCAAACAGGCAAGGGAATAAAACAAATATTGCTAGAACCTATTTCTTGAATTCTAAATATCAGACATTTGAAAGCTCTAGTTTTGACATTCATAATACTGTAACGCCTGTCGTCGGAAGGAGTGGACCAAAGCGCTGCGTGGAAAGTGTTCAAGATTATTTTTATTCTAAAAGAAACACTCGAACAAAGTAACGAAACGAAAGCGAACAGTTCTGTCAGGTAACAGAGACTAAACAGAAAATAACTACCCACAAACACAGGTGGGCAAAAGGCTGCCTAAGTATGATTCCCAATCAGAGACAACGATAGACAGCTGCCTCTGATTGGGAACCATACTRGGCCAAAACAAAGAAATAGACAACATAGAATGCCCACCCCAAATCACACCTAACCAAATAGAGAAATAAAACGGCTCTCTAAGGTCAGGGCGTGACAAATACCTCTGATGGCAGTAACTTTACAAGCACTAATTATTGTCAATTTAGACTGAGAATAGTATCTAGTTATGGTAGGGGGTGAAATAAGTATAGCCAGTTATAATTGGTTTCGCAGATTATATAAAAAGAAGATCAGTCTTTACGTGGCTAAAAGAAAAGTAATATAACATATACTGTTTACAGGAAACTCACTCTACATCCTTAGATGAAGTTGCGTGGAAAAAGGAATGAGGTGGTGAAATAATTTWATGTCATGGACAAAGGAACTCAAAGGYTGTGATGATATTAATTAACAAAAATGTCGATCTGAATGTGCAAATAGTCAGGAATGAATCGCAAGGAAGGTGGATCCTTTTGAATATGAAAGTGGACGAAAAAGAGATTTGGCTCATTAATCTATATGCTCCAAATCAGGATGATCCACACTCCTTCGAAAACATTTATACCAATTTATTGAACTGACAGGCAACAAATGATCTAATCATTATGGTAGGAGACTATAACACAGTGTTAAGTACCTCAATGGACCGTAAAGGTAATCACTCTACAAACTATCATCACCATGCTCTTAAGGAAATCACAAATATTATGGACACATTAGAAATAGTGTATATTTGGAGACTAAAAAACCCAGACCTAGTGAGATATACATGGAGGAGACTTAATCAAACTAGTCGTCTTGACTACTTTCTTGTCTCTTTCTCTCTTGCATCAAAGGTAAAAAAAGTTTTAATGGGAATAATCAGCAGCCTGGTGACCTAGAGGTCAGAGAGGGAGCACACGTGACAGTACCCCCTCCCTTACGCGCGGCTCCAGCCGCAGGACGCTGACCAAAATTACTATCCCGGGGATCAGGACCGGTCACCTCTGCTGAAACGCGGGAACCTGTCGTTCCGGGCTGAGGCGCAGGAGCATGGCGACCTAGAGTGCCGGAGAGAGAGCATACTTGACAGCATCAAGCTTATCACCGTGCACTTTCACCACCCAGTCAAGTTCATCATAACTTATTTAAACTGTAGCCTAATAGAGGGCAATATTAATGCCGTCTTTTTGTGGGCACTAACTCCGCCATGGTTCCTTGGGCAAAGCCTATATATTACCACAGTATCACAGTATTACCACAGGTATGAGTCATAATACCCATAAAAGATAGGGGTCAGAGAGGGAAATGGTTCGAAACGTTTTTCCACAATTTATTTTTCACATAGGGAATTTAGAAACACTTAAAATAAGGGCTGTGTTTAATGTAGGCTTACCCTGGTGTGACGTTTTGATAGCTGTGTAAATCTCTCTCGGACAAGCAAGATATTTTTGGACTCACCTTGTTGTGCTGTGCTCACTTGAACAGAAAGGTGGCGCAGCGGTCCTTCTGTGGGGAGATTTTGTCATCAAACTTTGTTATCAAAGTCTGGAATTCTCTGGATGTATGGTGCTTTCAAGACAACTGGTAACTCAGGGAAAAAAACAAGTTTGAATCATGACGTCAGTGATCTTCAGGTCGGAGCTCTAGAAGGAGAGCCGAGTTCCTGACTTGCACTGAGATGCAGTGTCTTAGACCGCTGCGTCCGTGTGTGTTAACTATTTAACTGTACTAGAATGCTTATCAAATCAAATCACATTTATTTATAAAGCCCTTCTTACATCAGCTGATATCTCACAAAGTGCTGTACAGAAACCCAGCCTAAAACCCCAAACAGCAAGCAATGCAGGTGTAGAAGCACGGTGGAAAGGCCAGAACCTAGGAAGAAACCTAGAGAGGAACCAGGCTATGAGGGGTGGCCAGTCCTCTTCTGGCTGTACCGGGTGGAGATTATGGCCAAGATGTTCAAATGTTAATAGATGACCAGCAGGGTCAAATGGTAATAATCACAGTGGTGTCAAGGGTGCAACAGGTCCGGAGTAAATGTTAGTTGGCTTTTCATAGCCGATCATTCAGAGTATCTCTACCGCTCCTGCTGTCTCTAGAGAGTTGAAAACAGCAGGTCTGGGACAGGTAGCACGTCCGGTGAACAAGTCAGGGTTCCATAGCCGCAGGCAGAACAGTTGAAACTGGAGCAGCAGCACGGCCAGGTGGACTGGGGACAGCAAGGAGTCATCAGGCCAGGTAGTCCTGAGGCATGGTCCTAGGGCTCAGGTCCTCCGAGAGAGAGAGAGAGAAAGAGAGAAAGAGAGAAAGAGAGAGATAATTAGAGAGAGCATACTTGAATTCACACAGGACACCAGATAAGACAGGAGAAATACTCCAGATATAACAGACTGACCCTAGCCCCKRGACACATAAACTACTGCAGCATAAATACTGGAGGCTGAGACAGGAGGGGTCGGGAGACACTGTGGCCCCATCCGACGATATCCCCGGAATCTGTGAATTCTGTTCAACACGTATTTGCCCAGTCGGAGCTCGTTTTTATCCAAGTTCCCAGTTGTTTTGAACTCACTGAAGTCTGAGATTTCCTAGTTCCGAGTTTCCAGTTGTTTTGAACGCTGCAGAAGTCATGCTGGATTGACAGTATTGCCAATATATTCAACCTTTTCTGGCCTATGGTGTTGCATGTGAATGTTTATCCTTTTAAGCTTGGAAAAGAGACTCTTAAATCCAGACTTGGACCACACACACTCCTCCACTGACTAGCGGGCTAGTGGTTGCTTTGCAACACTTGCAGTTATCCACGGATTTCTTTCCTTCCAAACCACTCATTGTTGAATTTGCGATTTCCAGCTGGTTGTGTAATGTTTATGTCCAATGGCTGATGAGCACCGATATCTATAATTTCTCTTTATATGACAAGGATTGAAAAGGATTTTCCAGTAGATTGTCGACTTGATTCATGATGACTGCTTGTCTAGCTTGCTAGCTAAGATTTTGAAAGCATGATGTTGACATGATCAGTCAAATCAAAGCTAGGGTAGATATAACGTAATTTGACGTCATTGTATCTGTGGCCAATGACCTTGAGCCTTCTTGGATGGGCACTTCTAATGTAAATCTATGGCAACACCAAGGGGCGTGAATTTTTTTGCTCTCCCTGTAGATTTTGCGGGTGACGTAGTATCCCCATGAGTGACAGAACACTGAGCCAATCACGGCGCAACTAGAGAACATGACCAACTCCTACGCTGTGTATTTTCCGCTGGCTGCCCCACCACCACAGAAAACACTGAGCTAGGCTGCAACACCTGCGTCTTGGAGCTGCTTTACTCAAGAAAGCAAAGAAGCCATGTTTGTATGCTGCCTTATTAACTCAATTATTACATTTTTTACATTACTTACAAACTGATATGTGACACATATTAATGCCGAAATAACATGCAAAACAGGTAACAATCAAATAAAAAAAATTATATATATATTTTTTTGTTGTTGCCCTGAATGACGGGTCGCCACTGCTCCTATCAAATCCCATTGAGAGCATATGTCATTGACAGAAAAACTTGAATTGTTGCATCTGGTTGTGTTGTCCTCCGGCGGCTAGCTAGCTGAAATTTGTCTCTTTCCTAAATTAGCCATGGATGGAGATAGGGATTTGGACTTGTGGTTTTACTTAATTATCCATACTGGCCAATGATTGTTAGGGAGATTCTGATTCAACCATTAATTCATACATTGTTGTGCCCCTGGCTTGAGAGGATGGAAGTTCAATATGTAGGAGGCTAATGTTAACTAGTTCACGTTGCCCATGAATGGAAGTTAGGCTGGAAAGCAAGCATTTTAGCCAGATAGTCTAAGACAACAAAAAATGAAAGCGTGTACTGTATGATAGAATGATAGACCGAGAAGATGTGGTTGAATTTATTCTGCCAGTGTGTCTTCTTATTGTCTCGGCTTTTAGAACTATATATCAKGGTCGCAAGGCATATGAATTAACAGGATTTAGAGAACAAACAACGCAATTATCACAACACATAGGTTATAATATGGCTTGGCTTCCACAGTGATTTACTTCGCAATTATCACAACACATAGGTTATAATATGGCTTGGCTTCCACAGTGACTTTACCCCCAGTGAAGAAAGTAGAGGAGTGGGTTAAYGGGGAGTGGTGAMAGTAGTAGAGGTATACCAGTACAAAGGGATAGGCCAAAAGTGATATAAGTTTCAGTAAGATTAGATTTGTATCATTTATAGCAAGTCGCAGAAAATTGAGGTTGTGGTGGCAGCTGCAAAGAGATTTGGGTGTGCGAGACTTGACATCAGAAGAGTTACAGGGTGTGTTAAGTGGTGATGTCCCATACCTTTCAGGATGATGGCATGAGGTAGGAATAAATACATTTAATGGAGTAGGGTGGTGTTAATTTTATTTTATATAATTTTGAAATTAGTGAGTGTAGTGTTAGATGGTAGGGTATTTATTTAGTAAATTTTATTTTTTCAAGCAAGGTATAAGGAAGTTGTACCCCAGTCTAGTAGGTGGCGGTAACGCAACAAATTGGATGCCAACCGCCATTAAACCTCATAGAAGAAGAATCAAACGATTTTTCTTTCCAAGTTCGCAGTAATCTTGAAAGCTCGGGAAGTTCCCAGATCCTTGATGATTTGAAACCAGCATTATTAGGGACGTTGTCACATATTCATTATTGATCTCTTCACAGGTGGTGAGGATTCTATACCACCTACGAAATGAGTATCTTCAGGATTAGAAAATGCCTTCTAACCACGGGTCTACTCTGCATCACTACTATCATTGTGTTTTATTCTGGACAGCAATCCTCCAATTCATTTGTTGATTTTGTAAAAAATGCCTTTCGGCCGCTGGACCGTATCTTCTCTCCACCGCCGGACGACGACCCATGGTTTCAGAAGCGCTTCATCAGATCTATCAAACCATTTCTGACGAGAGAGAACAAGGAACTCCCCGATGATACCAGAACGTGGTGGCGGGTAGGKTAAATGTATTTTTTTMATTAATATATATTTAAATATGTCTTAACTAATGTAACAGGCAGGGAGCTGGCCTCGACTTTCTAGCCCGAAGTCCAGCGSGCTATCAACTGTGSCCCAAAAGCATGCTCGAGCGGCAGAGTCGATATGCGCTCATAAACCCAGGGTCGTTACAAAACAAAAAGCKATGACAAACATTGGATAAATAMAATKATTTCCAGCGCAAYTCCAACACGTTCGCATTCAGCAATAGGGCCTATAATTCATTAAAGTTATAGCCTATACACTGACCCTAGCAACATCAAAAAGACTATGCTTATTGAGTCAACCGTTAAAAGAAAACAAAAACAAATTAGGAAAAATAAAACACGATCCCACCAGAGTAGCTTGTGGCGCGTAATGATTGCTTARTCAAAGCGTAATGATTGCTTATTCAAAACGTTATTGCACTAACTTACCCCATCTCTAAAGAACAACCCGACTGAGCGCAGACATCAWTTCAACCTTTTTCGTTTTGATTTACATTTCGGTTGATTTGTCAACTAACGTGAAATCAACAAAACATTATACCATGTCATTGGATTTAGATTAAACGTTGGGTGAAGACGCAATTCCCTCACATTGATGATTTTATGCAAGTCCAATCAATGTCCCATTTTGATGCAAGGTCATAGACCTATGATGTGGAAACATTTATTCAACCATGAGACTGCTCAACTGTCACAGTAGCCTCCAATATAGATTGGCCCAGTGGTCACCAACCTTTTCTGAGTCACGATCACTGAGTCAAAATGCATGCCGAGATCTACCGCTCTGATTTAAATTTTTTTTTTTTATTAACATGATTAATTGTAAGCCTATGCAACAATAACCAATTAAAAACAGTACTGTAACAATGAGGTTTGTGCAGTAAACTATAGACCCAATACATAAGTCGCTCTGGATAAGAGCGTCTGCTAAATGACTTAAATGTAAATGTAAATTATCACCGCATACTGGCTTTGCTTGAATTTACCTGCCAATGCATTGTTGTTCAGGACATCTTTTTATTTTTAATCCAAATTTGAGGTGGACTATATGATCACACCGGTAATAGATCTATTGTTGTATTACTTGTGAGGCACAGCTGAGTGAGCATACATTTAAATCATTAGCTGTTTATTTTACTGGGCTGATGGTGCTTACATCTGATGGTCAGTCTCAGCGGAGGGAGAGAGCAGCAGACTGAGGGTCCGTCTCTCAACATCTCTCCGCTCTCCCTTCCCTCCACCGACACTGACCAAAAAGGGTCACCGTCTTCCAGCTGATGGCCAAACTGGAGTCGCACCGCATTATTTCTGCCTCATGCACAAATTCATGTTGTTACTCCTATGAACAGAGAAAGTGAAATATTCATTGATATTAAAAAAGACCCAACCCGCTAAGAATACATCGCAAGCCTTTAGATGCACTMCATACTCAATCATTACTGCTGCACTGCTTGATGTAGCGTTGGTTATACAAGTGTTGAATACAAAGTGTTGACAGTGCGGAGTAAGAACTTAAACATAAACTCACTCATAAAAACAGCATCTCTTTGCTGTACTCATTGAGTGTCAATCTAGTCATGTTTTTGAAATCTCACAGTATCAATTTTGCCGTAGCTTTCTTTTATGCCTGCTACGTTACTGCAGACTCGGTCATTTGAGCAATCTGATTGACCAGCATTGGCATAGTGCACTTAATTTCCTCTCCAGGCCCACCGGGAAGGCAGAGTTTGTACCTTAAGACACATGACATGGCAACAGTTTGCCTACCCGGGGCGCAGGGAAGCTAAATTGGCTGCACCTAACACCAACAGCCCGAGACTAATAATACAAAAAATAGGAACACAAGGCTTTATCGTTGGGTTTTTTACAGAAATGTTTGGCGTTCGACTAGAAATGCCTTGGAGATCGACAAGTCGATCGCGATCGACCGGTTGGTGACCACTGGATTAGCCTATTCACGATGGTCAATGAATGTCCCAAACGCTCACGACAACTATACATTGAAATGGCCAAACATGTTAAGTATCTTGTTAATACTGTTGCATGTTTCTTTTTCTCTTGTTGTTTATATGAGAGTTTTTAATTCAGAATGAACTTTTATTGGTTGGGTTTAGGCTGTGTGAATGAGTGAGCCCTTCACTACAAGGACATTGTTTTAATGTATTGCTAATCTACCGGATAAAACAAGTTGGATYCAGAATTCCTCTCATTTTAACCATTTGTCATTCCAGGCAATACTATAGCAACATTGTAAATTGTGCCTCTTCCCTGTTAATTGGTTTTGAATCCTGATTGGCTGGTTAATTGAACACTWYWMSMSRCRCTSWSKSKYWYWMWMWYWYWYKWSMMGTSWRWMTMTWMAGAMKRRRMTGMYGKYKAYYMSWSAYWWTMSMMWRSRSTGTGWYWYRYSKMSMMGWYKKKCASWMTTWYSMSTSWSWMTTRRRRMTMTTWTKRRSRKSRMTTWRAKWAAAAAAAAWAAWAWWRWCKCRRRTSTMTTTWWYKSRCTRTAAGTGATCGAGTAAGGCCAGCTCTTTCACACGCTGCAATACAAGCGTTGTCACTGACAACTGATTAACTGATTGCTATTGTAGTCAACAATAACCTGTTTTTCTGGACAGAGACCATGTTCAATCCAAACATAAGTCTCAGAATACTCAGAAATGATGCATTGCAGCAGATTTAACAGCTCAGTTCCCTCTGCAGGTGAACATGAAATCATTATATACAAATCACACAATATACATCATCAGATTTGACTGGTTTGTGCTGATGTTATGATTGTCATCTGAGTTGTGCTGCGTGTCCATTGGGTATTTATTGGTGTTTCATGTGTTGACTGGTGCAATCAAATAAAGTACCATCTTATCACCAGGAAATCCAGAATGACAATAGCACAGCCAAGTTCAGCGAGGTGGTGGAGAAGTGTTCCAGGTCATCCCTGATGCTGACCTCCACATGGACGCGGGCCATGAGCGCCATGGAAGCTGTGCTGTGGTGGGGAACTCTGGGAACCTCAAGGGTTCCCACTTCGGAGCCCTCATAACTCCAGTGACGTTGTCATAAGGTAGGCCAACAGAGGGTGTTGACAGAGGGCGCACTTTAAGCATTGGCAGTGCCATTGAAGACTTAAGCCATTTTGAGTTAGTCAACTGGGTGGGTCTTCCTATGGGTTAAGGAAGGATCACAGGATTCCATAAAGCAGGGCCGTAAACAGACCTTGTAGGTCACAGGTGTCAAACTCATTCCACGGAGGGCCGAGTGTCTGCGGGTTTTCGCTCCTCCCTTGTACTTGATTGATGAATTAACATCACTAATTAGTTAGGAACTCCCCACACTGGTTGTCTAGGGCTTTATTGAAAGGAAAAACCAAAAACCTGCAGACCACTAGGCCCTCCGTGGAATGAGTTTGACACCCCTGTTGTAGGTGCTCAAAATTGGAAGGGCAACCGCCCGTCTTTCTGCTGCGTGTTGGCTATCAGCCAACCAGACTGACTAAATCAATTGTTGATCAAATATTATGCTGCTGTGCCAGTACTGTTGATTATTTAAACTAGATGGCTTGCTACACACACTCAACTGGTGACCGCATCTCAAATCCTTTGGATAATGGGGTGCGCCCGGTTGCCCCCAGTCTGACCTGTACGGCGATTGCGCGCGCCCCATTATCCAAAGGATTTGAGATGCGGTCACCAGTTGAGTGTGTGTAGCAAGCCATCTAGTTTAAAAAAATCAAGCTCCGTACAGGTAAGACTGGGGGCAACCGGGCGCACGCAAGCTCCGTACAGGGCAGACTGGGGGTAACCGTGCGCACGCGCACGCAAGCTCCGTACAGGGCAGACTGGGGGCAACCGGGCGCACGCAAGCTCCGTACAGGGCAGACTGGGGGCAACCGGGCACACGCAAGCTCCGTACAGTGCAGACTGGGGGCAACCGGGCACACGCAAGCTCCGTACAGGGCAGACTGGGGGTCAGGGTGGTGAACTTGAAGATGTCACAACTTGGGGGGCAGTGGGTTCAGAACAACAAAGACAAACTGTATACAAAAAAATATATAATTATGCCACCACCCAAAAGGGCACTTGGCAAGTGGGAGGGCAAAGGGACAGGTATTCAGGCACAGTGCCTGCCATCCAGGTCAGTAGGAGGGATCAGCCAATTTAATTGAGAGTTATGTCCCAATTATCCCCACCAACTCAGTGTGCACTTGTTCACTATATACAGTGCATTCTGAAAGTATTCAGACCTCTTCCCTGTTTCCACATGTTGTTACGTTACAGCCTTATTCTAAAATGGATTAAATAAAATAATCCTCAATCTACACACAATACCCCATAATGACAAAGTGAAAACAGGTTTCTCAACATTTTTGCAAATTTATATCAAATTTCCATAAGGATTCAGACCCTTTGCTATGAAACTCAAAAATTGATCTTGGATACATCCTGTTTCACCAAAAAAAATTTCACCAGGTAGGCCAGTTGAGAACAAGTTCTCATTTACAACTGCGACCTGGCCAAGATAAAGCAAAGCAGTGCGACACAAACCACAACACAGAGTTGCACATGGAATAAACAAACACAGTCAATAACACAATAGAAAAATAGTCTATACAGTGTGTGCAAATGAGGTAAGGCAATAAATAGGCCATAGTGGTGAAATAATTACAATTTAGCAATCAATTAAACACTGGAGTGATAGATGTGCAGAAGATGAGTGTGCAAGTAGAGATACTGGGGTGCAAAGGAGCAAATACAGTATGGTGATGAGGTAGTTGGATGGGCTATTTACAGATGGGCTATGTGCAGTGATCTGTGAGCTGCTCAGACAGCTGATGCTTAAAGTTAGTGAGGGAGCTATGAGTCTCCAGCTTCAGTGATTTAAAAAAATAAATATATATATATTTATATATATATTTTTTTGCAATTCGTTCCAGTCATTGGCAGCAGAGAACTGGAAGGAAAGGCATCCAAAGGAGGAAATGGCTTTGGGGGTGACATGTGAAATATACGTGCTGGAGCGCGTGCTACAGGTGGGTGCTGCTATGATGACCAGTGAGCTAAGGTGGACTTTACCTAGCAGAGACTTGTAGATGACCTGGAGCCAGTGGATTTGGCGACGAGTAAGAAGCGAGGGCCAGCCAACGAGAGCGTACAGGTTGCAGTGGTGGGTAGTATATGGGGCTTTGGTGACAAAACAGATGGCACTGTGATAGCAAATTGGATGCAGTCTGAGTAGAGTGTTGGAGGCTATTTTGTACATGACATCGCTGAAGTCAAGGATCAGTAGGATAGTCAGTTTTACGAGGGTATGTTTGGCAGCATGAGTGAAGGAGGCTTTGTTGTGAAGTAGGAAAACGATTCTAGATGTAATTTTGGATTGGAGATGCTTAATGTGAGTCTGGAAGGAGAGTTTACAGTCTAACCAGACACCTAGGTATTTGTAGTTGTCCACATATTCTAGGTCAGAACCGTCCAGAGTAGTGATGCTGGACTGGCAGGCAGGTGCTGCCACTGAAGTTTCCCAAGAACCGTGACCTCCATCATTCTTAAATGGAAGAAGTTTGGAACCACCAAGACTGTTCCTAGAGCTGGCTGCCCGGCCAAACCTGAGGAATCGGGGGAGAAGGGTCTTGGTCAGGGAGGTGACCAAGAACCTGATGGTCACTTACAGAGCTCCAGAGTTCCTTTGGGGAGAAGGGAGAACCTTCCAGAAAGACAACCGTCTCTGCAGAACCTCACCAATCAGGCCTTTATGGTAGTGGCCAGACGGAAGCCACTCCTCAGTGAAAGGCACATGACACCCTGCTTGGGAGTTTGCCAAAAGGCACCTAAAGGACTCTGACCATGAGACACAAGATTCTCTGATTTGATTAAACCAAGATTAAACTCTTTGTCCTGAATGCCAAACGTCATGCCTGGAGGAAACCTGGCACCATCCCACGGTAACGCGTGGTGGAAGTATGCTGTGGGGATGTTATTCAGTGGCAGGGACTGGGAGACTAGTCGGAAATGAGGGAAAGATGAACAGAGCAAAGTACAGAGAGATCCTTGAAGAAAACCTGCTCCGGAGCGCTCAGGACCTCAGACTGGGGTGACGGCTCACCTTCCAACAGGACAACGACCCTAAGCACACAGCCAAGACAACGCAGGAGTGGCTTCGGTACAAGTCATTGAGTGGRACAGCRAGAGCCCGGACTTGAACCTGATCAAACATGTCTGGAGAAACCTAAAAAAATWGCTGTGCAGCGARGCTCCCRAACCAACCTGACAGAGCTTGAAAGGATCTGCAGAGKAGAATGGGAGAAACTCCCCAAATACAYGTGTGCCAAGCTTGTAGTTATACCCATAAAATGCGAGGCTGGAATCTCTGCCAAAGGTGCTTCAACAAAGTAAATGGTCTAAATACTTATGTAATTGTGTTATGTTTTTATATAAATTTGCAACAATTTAAACCTGCTTTTGCTTTGTCATTATGGGGAATTGTGTGTCGATTTGAGGGGGGGGYCGATTTAATACATTTTAGAATAAGGCTGTAACGTAACAAAATGTGGAAATGGTCAAGGGGTCTGAATACTTTCTGTAGACACTGTAAGATATGGTGGCACTCCCACTAGCTAMCCCATGCCTCCACCAATCCAACGCTTTTACATTTGTGGGAAGTAGAGGTCACGCTCCAGTGGAAAGGAACAAACCTTCCATAGCTGAATGTGGCAGTAAATAACCGACCTTGGCTTTATGCCTGTACAGACCGCCCACTCCAGGTAGCAGCGTGCACCAGTTTGTTTACTGACTGCCAATCAACTCATAGAAGCCGAAAATAAGAAATGGACTACTTAAAATAAAGATGGCGCTACCCGTTCTGTCACTGTTGAACGAAGAGCTTTGAAATATTGCAGTTATTGTATGGGTTCCTGCTATCTAGAATGAACAAGGCTCCTACCTCTGGCTATGAGGAGGATGTTGGGAAACGGACCACGTATCACATCATGTACCCAGAGAGTGCAATAGACCTGGACAATGCCACTAGGTTCCTGTTGATCCCTTTCAAGACTCTGGACCTTCAGTGGCTACCAGGCGCCATGACCACTGGYTCTCACATCACTTTGT
The DNA here is from genome assembly GCF_002910315.2 of Salvelinus sp. IW2-2015. Classification (NCBI taxonomy): domain Eukaryota; kingdom Metazoa; phylum Chordata; class Actinopteri; order Salmoniformes; family Salmonidae; genus Salvelinus; species Salvelinus sp. IW2-2015. The sequence goes on along the minus strand of NW_019943486.1, from coordinate 253,648 downwards.
GAGTAACAACTTATCATGGACTCTTCTGATTTAGTTAAGTGTTAATCAACACTGGTCCTACAGTCCCTGGACAAAAACACCTGATTCAACTCATTGAGGGCTTGACGATTAGTTGACAAGTTGAATCAGGTGTGCTTGTCCAGGGCTACTGGAGTTGGGAAACCCTGCTACACCATGCATTTTCCTAAGATAACATAGCTAGCACCTCCTAGATGAAATTAAGTCTTCTTTTATTCAACAGGTCATATTTACCACTTAGACAGAAGATAAAGGCCAACAAAGATTTGGTGAGTCACCTTGTTCATTTATTATGGTTATTATCCATCTACACAGGCAATATCTAATGCATGATCTTTTATACGGTCTCTTGGACAGTAGGTCTGCTTGTAGTTGAGGATGTGTGTTATGGGCAGAGCCATGTTTAGATACATTTTTAAAACCGACAACTAAATAAATGGTTTCCTAACAAAGGAGGCGGTGATGTCAAATGTATTTATTTTGTAATTTAGCAGACACTCTCTTCCAGAGCAACTTAGTGAGTGCATACATTTTCATACTGATCCCCATTGGGAATTGAACCCACAACCCTGGTGTTGCAAGCGCCATGCTCTGCCAACTGAGCTACATTGGTATTTGCCTAGGGGTGAATGTGTCATTACGAGTCAGAGCTTGAGACCGTATCAGAATGGGAGTGTACTAACTGCATCATGGCATCCCATCTCTGACACTATCCATCTAACAAAGTGACTTCTCAAATTTGATGCATCACAGTAGACATTCCTCTGTTTCTAATTAAATCAGGTTGATAGACATGTAATGTGCAATATATTCCATGCAGGTATTGGTCCTGAATCCTGTGTTTATGAAATATGTTCATGAAACCTGGCTTGACTATCAGGGCAAATACCCCTCCACTGGATTCATGGCTTTGATATTATCCCTACACATCTGTGACAAGGTAAGACCCATAGATATCAACAGATACAACAACACCTCATGTCACAATGCGGAAGAGACGCACGCAAACGCACAGTCATGTTGTGGTACTGTGAATTTTACATTGTACATTTGTAATATTAGAGTAATGTCTTGAATTATGTTTTATTTATGATGTAGGCTTTTGCGACGTGATTGTTTGGACCCCAGGAAGAGTAGCTCATGCCCTGACAGGAACTAATGTGGATCCTAATAAATACTAAATATCAACATGCTCTGCTAGGAATGTGGATAGGAGTGTACTTCCTCAGCAAGACACACTGTATACTACACACTGTATACTAGTGAAAGGGGAATACCTAGTCAGTTGTCCAATTGAAATGTGTCTTTCGCTTTTAACCTAACCGCTCTGAATCAGAGCGGTAGAGGCGGGGGTGCTGCATTAATCGACATCCATGTCTCCGGCGCCCGGGGAACAGTGGGTTAACTGCCTTGTTCAGGGGCAGAACAACATATTTTTACCTTGTCAGTTCAGGGATTCAATCCAGCAACCTTCCGGTTACTGGCCCAATGCTCTAACCACTAGGTTACCTAGGTAGCTAGGTTACCTGCCGTCCCACTACACACTGTGTACTACACATGATCGCAATGCAGGAAACCAACTCTGACACCTAATGGATTTGCGTAGTTCTGGCATAGTTCTGACAATCTGTGGTATCGTCACATATTACTGACCCAAATCATGTAGGCTGATACACAATATATCCCATTGCCATAAATAAAACCTTTTGGTAAACWTTATGAAACTAACTCTCTAAATATGTATTTCCAATGCAGGTGAATGTGTATGGATTTGGGAAAGACAAAGATGGGAACTGGCACCACTACTGGGAAACCCTAGTCGATAAAAATCTCCAAACTGGAKTACACGATGGAAACTATGAGTACAACGTCACCATGAGGCTCTCGGAAATGCACAAACTACAGTTATTTAAGGGATTTCGCTTATAATTCATAAAGATAATTTCCCMTACAGCTGTATATACACTATAAAAAGCTTTTTATTAAAGCAGATTAATCAAGTAGGTGTTAGCCTATTGTCTACATTGCACAGCATTTACGTGCTCAAATACCTTATCCCTTTATCTGCACTACCGTTTTTGGTTTTGTGTGAACTTGAACAATGTGGGGCCATACTTATGAACTTTGGCTTAGACCATGGTTTAACCATTGGTCTAAAATGGCTAGCTTGTCTCATAGGCCAACCTGGCCAAATTAGCCACGATGCTGTGGACGGCCAGCAGATAATTATATGCAGTAACAAATTCCGTCTCGGCCAGTTTAAAATTGGCATGATCCAATGCGTTTTTTCACTAATGCATCCTTAACAGAAGTCCACTGGCACGTTCTTATACTCAAATTAACTGCATCACATGCAAAAATCTGTCTGGATGATTACCTCAGTGTAGGAATCCTAGTTCCTGACAATATTCACCACCTGTGACGTAAGTATGAATCTCCCGTGTTATAATTTTTCTGTTTCAACATATGAACTTACATTCATTGTGGTATTGTTAAGGAAACTACAGCCATCACCTTAAAAATGAAGCCTAAGAATGAATTTCATAAAGCGCTAGGCCTACGACTTCAGCCTTCACCAACACTGCTACTAGGGCCTAATAATATCTCAGCATATGAGGCTGCATGGATGTGTACACTACACAACATGTAAGTTAMGGCTACAATGTTTTTATAATCATTATCTAGKCTACCTTGTTTAACAGTYTAAATTGACTGGTCTGGCTAGGTTCACCAAGTGTCCAGTAAAGGGCGAAGCTACTCCAGAAATCCGCTGAGGTGAAGCCTCATGGCTTCACTACTTATGAAGCCCATTCAGTTAAGCGACTGACTGCTCTCCTATTCTGTAACGCATGCTATTGACTGACTGCTCTCCTATTCTGTAACGCATCTATTGACTGACTGCTCTCCTATTCTGTAACGCATGCTATTGACTGACTGCTCTCCTATTCTGTAACGCATGCTATTGACTGACTGCTCTCCTATTCTGTAACGCATGCTATTGACTGACTGCTCTCCTATTCTGTAACACATGCTATTGACTGACTGCTCTCCTATTCTGTAACGCATGCTATTGACTGACTGACTGCTCTCCTATTCTGTAACGCATGCTATTGACTGACTGACTGCTCTCCTTTCTGTAACGCATGCTATTGACTGACTGGCTTAGCCTATATAGACATTCAGATCGACAATGGAGCCATCTCATTGTCATGGACGTGTTATTTGCTGGGCTAGCGTATATCAACACGATAGCCTATTGCCGGTTTAAATAGCTATTGAAAGCAAAATGATGTCCAAAATGGTGTTGATATAGGCAAGCCTAGACCTATAGGTTGAATGTTACACGTATTCACCCCAGATAGTGTCCCCCTAGCTATAACCTATTGAAAATGGGACTTTAGTTCAGCCTACACTTCAAATATTTATTAGGCCTACACTAATTCTGGTTGTATTGTGAATCGAAGAGCAGGTAACACGTAGTAAATGAACATTAAAGGATCTTGGAGTCACTCCGACTGAAAGGCTATAGGTTAGGCCAAAAATATTACAAATATTAGTCACTACAATGAAATTTGGTGAAATTACATGTGTACACTTAATTGTATAATAATTTATATGCATTTTGATCATCGCCTACTTTTGTGCTATTTCCCTCGAGGACCAGCAGTGGAGGGTTTGCTCCTTAAAAACAATCTTGCCCCAAATGGGATTCAAACTCACAGCCACTTTTTTTTTTTTTTTTTAACCTTTTATTTTACTAGGGAATTCAGTTAAGAACAAATACTTATTTTCAATGACGGCCTAGGAACAGTGGGTTAACTGCCTTGTTCAGGCAGAACGACAGATTTTTACCTTGTCAGCTCGGGATTCGATCTTGCAACCTTTTTAGTTATTATAGAAGAATTGAAGTTGCATTGTATCGCAGACCTGTAGCCTACTGTCCACCACAGATTGTTTGTGGACTGATTTGCGGAGTACGGGCACAGGTCACGTCAACATGGATATCTAAGATGGAACGCATTCTCAGGGATTTCTATGTTGATGGGTGTTTTCAAATGTTTTTGTGTGAAATGTTTTAGGCTAGACTTCTGATATGTTGAAATATATTAAGCATTGGCCGTTATGATAACTATGAAGAAATATTGTTTGTGAAGGGAAGTATTCATTTTAAAGATGCACTCTCAAATGTTTGTATAATTACAGATAGTTTTGAGTGGTGCTCATGAGCCAAAAGTGGTCCCCCTTTTTTTTTGTGTGTACTACGTCATTAATTTAGTTATTTTATTTTTACAAAATGTGTGATATCATCCAATCCCTGCAAAATGTTACGAGTTTGTTGTGCTTAAGATCCCGGACTGCATCTTTTTAATTTATGAAATACTGATTTGAGGTGCATTTTGTATTATTCCAATGTTGGTGGCTGTGTATTTAATATCAATCGTCATCTCTATAATTTTCTAAATGTGTTAAATGAAATCTCTGGTAGACATAAAATGCATTACATCCAATGTTAGTGTGCTGCAGTATAGTGTCAGTTACATATGGGTGTGTGCGTGCGCGCACCCACACCTAAGTCTCCCCTTTTTTATAATTAATCTTCATTCTGCAACTTGACTCAGTCAGTGGTTACTGTGTTTTTGTTTATGTATACAAAATAAACTGAAATATCACATTTACATAAGAATTCAGACCCTTTACTTAGTACTTTGTTGATGCACCTTTGGCAGAGATTACAGCTCCAAGTGTTCTTGGGTATGACGCTACAAGCTTGGCACACCTATATTTGGGGAGTTTCTCCTCTCAAGCTCTGTCAGGTTGGATGGGGAGCGTTGCTGCACAGCTATTTTCAGGTCTCTCCAGAGATGTTCGATCGGGTTCAAATCCGGTCTCTAGCTGGGCCACTCAAGGACATTCAGAGACTCGTCCCGAAGCCACTCCTGTGTTGTCTTGCCTTTGTGATAGTTAAATAAATACAAATTAAAAACTTTGGGTCGTTGTCCTGTTGGAAGGTGAACCTTTACCCCAGTCTGAGGTCCTGGGCGCTCTAGAGCAGGATTTCATCAAGGATCTCTCTGTACTTTGCTCCGTTTGTCTTTTTCCTGACTAGTCTTACAGTCCCTGCCGCTGAAAAGCATCCTCATAGCATGATGCTTTCACCACCATACTTCACCGTAGGGATGATTGGTGCCATGATTCCTCCAGACATAATGCTTGGTATTCAGGACAAAGGGTTCAATCTTGGTTTCATCAGATAATCTTGTTTCTCATGGTCTGAGAGTCCTTTAGGTGCCTTTTGGCAAACTCCAAGAGGGCTGTCGTGCATTTTTACTGAGGAGTGGCTTCCGTCTGGCAACTCTACCATAAAGGCCTGAGTGGTGGAGTGCTACAGAGATGGTGGTCCTTCTGGAAGGTTCTCCCATCTTCAGAGGAACTCTGGAGCTCTGCCTGAGTGACCATTGGGTTCTTGTTCATCTCCCTGACCAAGGCACATCTCCCCCAATTCCCCAGTTTGGCCGTGCAGCCAGCTCTAGGAATAGCCAGCTCTAGGAGTCTTGGTGGTTCCAAACTTCTTCCATTTAAGAATGATGGAGGCCACTGTGTTATTGGGGACCTTCAATTTTGCTGAAAAAATGTTGGTACCCTTCCCCAGATCTGTGCCTTGGCACAATCCTGTCTCAGAGCTCTACGGACAATTCCTTTGACCTCATGGCTTGATTTCTTTTCTTTTTTTGCTCAACTGAGACCTTTTTATATAGACAGGTGTGTACCTTTCCAAATCATGTCCAATAAATTGAATTTACCACAGTTGGACTCCCAAGTTATTGATCATCCTTGATGTTTCTATGGAAACAGAATGCACCTGAGCATTCTTTTTTTTTTACATTTACAAAAAATTCTAAACCTGTTTTTGCTTTGTCGTGTGGTTTATTTAATCCATTTTAGAATAAGGCTAATGTAACAAAATGTGGAAAAAGTCAAGGGGTCTGAATGCACTGCATCTATTAGTTTATTTAGAGGAGACAAACTAATAAGATGCATACACAACATATGTTGTAGGAACATACATTGTTTTGGGGTGTATGTAGTAGTGTCACGACATCCGCAGAAGTCGGTGCCTCTCCTTGTTCGTTCGGCGGTCGGCGTCGCCGGCCTTCTAGCCATCATCGATCTACTTTTCATTTTCCATTTGTTTTGTCTTGTCTTCCCACACACCTGGTTTCAATTCCATCATTACATGTGTATTTAACCCTCTGTTCCCCCCCCCCCATGTACTCGTCCAGAATTGTTTTTTGTAGTGCTTGTGCACGTTATGCTGGTGTGTGACGGGTTTTGTACCCATTGATTTATTGTTCTGTTTCCGGTGATTTTTATTATTATACTGCGCTGTTGTTAACACTGTTTTTGCTCTCCTGCGCCTGACTTCTCTGCTGCCAGTACGCACCCCTTACACCCCGACAATGTATGTTCCTACATGTATGTTGTAGAAACATGCACAATTATGGGAGACAATTTAATTCAGAGGTTCATAATCTGGAATTATTACGCATCAATAGAATGTCATTGATGTTTCTGTAAATATTGGGGTATCTAAGAACATGGATAATCANTAATCTGGAATTATTACGCATCAATAGAATGTCATTGATGTTTCTGTAAATATTGGGGTATCTAAGAACATGGATAATCAGTTAATAGCTCTATCTACTGCCCCCTGCAGGAATGGACCTCAAACTGGGTCCAGAGCCCTTGCTCAAAGATGGAAGCTACCTAGTTATGAAAGAGCCAATTCCCTTCCTGCTTCCAATGTCTAAGAAGAACTATTTTGGCAGGTGTAAGGGCCAGCTAATGAGAGGAGGCTGGACTCTGTCCAACATTATACATTGTTTATTAGTCAGTGTTTGAGAGAACATGTAAATAAAGAATTCCAGAACACCGTGAATTCTCAGACAGAGACCGATGCTGAGAGACTCACCGTGCACCTCACTGAGTGGAGATTCATGGTGTTCTAGTCATTTCCACTACTGAGCCTTATCATCTACATCTACCATGGGGAACACAGACGATGGAGATGTTCTGTCTGTCTCCTGCTCCATCAGGCTGCCTCGGTCTCCTGCTCTGTCAGTCTCTCCCTCTCTGTGCAAACAGGTTGTGTATAAGTGAAGTGTTTCTGTCTACAGGGGATGTTGGTAGGAGACTCCGGTGTAGGGAAGACCTGCTTGCTAGTTTGCTTCAAAAGTGTCTGCTAAATGACATGTAAATTCACCATGATGTTTCCTGCAGGTAGAACCCTATCATAGGACAATTTTTAACTTCTTGGGCATTGATACCTAGTTACACTGGGACATTTTTCCTCCTGAGAGTTTGTTTGATTCAAAATATATTTATCATATTTAGTTTTAATGTTTAATGTCTAGCTAATGTATTTAAAGTATGGTTTACTGGATGTGCAGTGTGTTGAACTTTTTATAACATATTTGGTAACGTGAATACATTTCTGTGCAACAGGTAACATACTAGGAGCTATATGAGTTACTATGTACGATGTGCAACAGTCTATGTTCGAAAGGAGACTGGTATCTAAAGAAATGTCGTCTAAGGCAAGGAGAAAAACATGTTAATAGCCTACTGAAGAAAACACAGCAAAAGCTAGAGTTTAATCTTCTATGTCATCCCTGTTTTTTTGTGTCATTTTGTCAAGGCATATGATTAAGTGTTTAGACTACGCTCATAGACTACACTCATAGAACAAAGGGTTATTTGGCTCTCCCCATAGGAGAACCCTTTTTGGTATCCGTCCATTTAAAAAAATAAAAGTTTGCTGTTTAGTTTATATGAATTTGAAGTTATTTTTTACTTTTGATATTAAGTATATTTAAAAACAAGTACTTTTAGACTCGTAGTATTTTGCTGGATCGATTTTACTTGAGCATTTTCTATAAGGTATCTTTCTTTGAGAGTGAGAGACTCTCCCTCTGACACCGATTACACCATCACTATGAAACTATCCATTCTCTGCCACTGTCTGAGATGATAAACTCAGCCCTGTTGGTCATTACCTCGGTCAATCAATCTAGTTTGTTCACTGCCCAACTTTTGTTAACCCTAAAGGGACAACTGGGTATTTTCTAGAAGTAAAGCTTAGGGAAGCACTTTGGTAATAAAAAACATGTTTACATGTGTTTCTTGTTTCAAATGGTCATTTTATCTGCTCCGCAGTGATGCGCATTATGTGTAGAACTCAAACACAGATTCAACCACAAAGACCAGGGAGGTTTTCCAATGCCTTGCAAAGAAAGGCACCTAAAAATGTAAAAACCGCTGACTTTCAATATCCCTTTGAGCATGGTGAAGTTATTAATTACTATTTGGATGGTGAATCAATCAACCCAGTCGTTACAATGATACAGGACTCGTGTGCTGCAGAGGAGGGAACCTGCTCAGGGATTTCCCTGGGAGGCCAATGGTGACTTTAAAACAGTTGCAGATTGTAATGGCTGTGATAGGCGAAAACTGAGGATTGATCAACAACTTTGTAGTTACTCCACAATACTAACCTAAATGACAGAGTGAAAATAAGGAAGCCTTCACAGAATACAAATATTCCAAAACATGCATGCTGTTTGCAGTAAGGCACTAAAGTAAATCTGCCAAAACTTTATGTCCTGAATWCAAAGTGTTATGTTATTGGTCTGTACCMGCTTTAAGTTAGTTTTAACAGTGGCCAAGTAGGCTACTGTGGCTATTTGATCATAATGTACCATCAAAAACAATGGAGAAKATGCATCCCATAACATTTTAACATGGAAAAAGTTATATCGTTCAGCCTACTGTAGKAAKRAATGTGTGGTGTTCAATGTAGTCCTACATTCCATAAAACATGCAGGGCTTGACATTAACCTGTTTATCCACTTGTCCTTCAGACAGGGAAGTGACTGAAAATATTGTGGCCTACCATCCACCACTTTACAAAATAAAGTGAATTATTATTCCCACAATATTATCAGATACATTATGCTACCCTCTGCCTATTGGTTGGCTACTCATCTTATTCAAGCKTGTCTCAAAATACAACACTGCCCCTTTWAYYYSKAAAAKAYSCCRTTTTCCTGACTGGCTTTTCAAAGATGTCTAGAAGATGTCCCCCATTGCTGACTACAAAGGATCTATAACTGGGCTAATAACTCACTAACTAGCAAAGGATATGAACAAAATGTGCACA
>NW_019943486.1:227555-244250 GCF_002910315.2 Salvelinus sp. IW2-2015 | reverse complement strand
AGTGACCATTGGGTTTTTTCTCTCCCTGACAAGCACTCTCCCCAATTCCCCAGTTTGGCCGTGCAAGCAAGCTCTAGGAATAGGCCAGCTCTAGGAGCTCTTGGTGTTCCAACTTCTTCCATTTAGAATTGAATGGAGCCACTGTGTAATTGGGCGCACCTTTCAATTTGCTGAATAAAATGTTGGTACCCTCCCTTCCCCAGATCTGTGCATTGCACAATCCTGTCTCAGAGCTCTACGGACAATTCTTTGACTCAAATGGCTTTGATTTCTTTTCTTTTTTTTGCTCACTGAGACTTTTTATAATAAGACAGGATGTGGTACCTTTCCAAAATCATGTCCAGCAATAAATTGAATTTAACCACAGTTGGACTCCCAAGTTAATTGATATCTTGATGTTTCTATGGAAACAGAATGCACTGAGCAATTCTTTGTTTTTTACATTTTACAAAAAATTCCCTAAACCTGTTTTTTGCTTTGTCGTGTTTTATTTAACTCCATTTAAATAAGGCATGTAACAAAAATGTGGAAAAAAGTCAGGGGTCTGAATGCAACTGCATCTATTAGTTTATTTAGAGGAGCAACTAATAAGTGCATACACAACATATGTTGTAGCGACACATACATTGTTTGGGGTGTATGTAGTAGTGGTACACGACATGCGCAGATAGTGCGGTGCTCTCCTTGTGTTCGTTCGGCGGTCGGCGTCGCCGCCTTCTAGCATCATCGATCTACTTTTCATTTTCCATTTGTTTTGGTCTTGTCTTCCCACACACCTGGTTCAATTCCATCATTACATGTGTATTTAACCTCTGTTCCCCCCCCATGTACTCGTCCAGATTGTTTTTTGTAGTGCTTGCACGTTATGCTGTGTGTGACGGGTTTGTACCATTGATTTATTGTTCTGTTTTCCGGTGATTTTATTATTTATACTGCGCTGTTGTTAACACTGTTTTTGCTCTCCTGCGCTGACTTCTCTGTGCAGTACGCACCCTTACACCCCGACAATGTATGTTCCTACATGTATGTTGTAGAAACATGCACAATTATGGGAGACAATTTAATTCAGAGGTTCATAATCTGGATTTATTACGCATCAATAGAATGTCATTGATGTTTCTGTAAATATTGGGGTATCTAAGAACATGGATAATCAGTTAATAGCTCTATCTACTGCCCCCTGCAGGAATGGACCTCAAATGGGTCCAGAGCCTTGCTCAAAGATGGAAGCTACCTATTTTGAAAGACGCCAATTCCCTTCCTGCTTCCAATGTCTAAGAAGAACTATTTTGGCAGGTGTAAGGGCCAGCTAATGAGAGGAGGCTGGACTCTGTCAACATTATACATTGTTTATTAGTCAGTGTTTGAGAGAACATGTAATAAAAATTCCAGAACACGTGAATTCTCAGACAGAGACCGATGCTGAGAGACTTCACCGTGCACCTCACTGAGTGAGATTCATGGTGTTCTAGTCATTTCCACTACTGAGCCTTATCTCATCACCATGGGGAACACAGCGATGGAGATGTTCTGTCTGTCTCCTGTCCATCAGCTGCCTCGGTCTCCTGCTCTGTCAGTCTCTCCTCTCTGTGCAAACAGGTTGTGTATAGTGGAAGTGTTTCTGTCTACAGGGGATGTTGGTAGGAGATCCGGTGTAGGGAAGACCTGCTTGCTAGTTTGCGTTCAAAAGTGTCTGCTAAATGACATGTAAATTCACCTGAATGTTCCCTGCAGGTAGAACCCTATCATAGGACAATTTTAACTTCTTGGGCATTGATACCTAGTTACACTGGGACATTTTTCCTCCTGAGTTTGTTTGATTCAAAATATATTTATCATCATATTTAGTTTAATGTTTAATGTCTAGCTAATGTATTTAAAGTATGGTTTACTGGATGTGCAGTGTGTTGAACTTTTATAACATATTTGGTAACGTGAATACATTTCTGTGCCAACAGGTAACATACTAGGAGCTATCTAGAGTTACTATGTACGATGTGCATACAGTCTATGTTCGAAAGGAGACTGGTATCTAAAGAAATGTCGTCTAAGGCAAGGAGAAAAACATGTAATAAGCTACTGAAGAAAAAACACAGCAAAAGCTAGAGTTTAATCTTCTATGTCATCCCTGTTTTTTTGTGTCATTTTGTCAAGGCATATGATTAATGTGTTAGACTACGCTCATAGACTACACTCATAGAACAAAAGGGTTATTTGGCTCTCCCATAGGAGAACCCTTTTTGGCTATCCGTACATTTAAAAAAAATAAAATGTTGCTGTTTAGTTTATATGGAATTTTAAATTATTTTTTACTTTTGATACTTAAGTATATTTAAAAACAAGTACTTTTAGACTACTGGTAGTATTTTTGCTGGATCGTTTTACTTGAGTCATTTTCTATTAATGTATCTTTACTTTGAGAGGGAGAGACTCTCCCTCTCTGACACCGATTACACCATCACTATGAAACTATCCATTCTTCTGCCACTTACTAGAGATGATAAACTCAGCCCTGTTGGTCATTATCGGTAATCAATCTAGTTGTTCACTGCCCAACTTTTTGTTAACCCCTAAAAGGACAACTGGGTATTTTCTAGAAAGTAAAGCTTAGGGAAGCACTTTGGTAAATAAAAAACATTGTTTACATGTGTTTCTTGTTTCAAATGGTTTATTTTTTTATCTGCTCGCAGTGATGCACATTATTGTAGAACTCAAAAACAGATTCAACTACCAAAGACCAGGGAGGTTTCCAATGCTGCAAAGAAAGGCACCTAAAAATGTAAAAACCGCTGACTTTCAATATCCCTTTGAGCATGGTGAAGTTATTATTACTATTTGGATGGTGAATCAATACACCCAGTCGTTACAATGATACAGGACTCGTGTGCTGCGGAGGAAGGAAACTGCTCAGGGATTTTCCCTGGGAGGCCATGGTGACTTTAAACAGTTGCAGAGTGAATGGCTGTGATAGGCGAAAACTGAGGATTGATCAACAACTTTGTAGTTACTCCACATACTAACCTAAATGACAGAGTGAAAATAAGGAAGCCTTCACAGAATACAAATATTCCAAAACATGCATGCTGTTTGCAGTAAGGCACTAAAGTAAATCTGCCAAAACTTTATGTCCTGAATTCAAGTGTTATGTTATTGGTCTGTACCTGCTTTAAGTTAGTTTAACAGTGGCCAAGTAGGCTACTGTGGTCTATTTGATCATAATGTACCATCAAAAACAATGGAGAACATGCATCCATAACATTTTAACATGGAAAAAGTTATATCGTTCAGCCTACTGTAGCAACTAATGTGTGGTGTTCAATGTAGTCCTACATTCCATAAACATGCAGGGCTTGACATTAACCTGTTTATCCACTTGTCCTTCAGACAGGGAAGTGACTGAAAATATTGTGCCTACCATCCACCATTTACAATAAAGTGAATTATTATTCCACAATATTATCAATACATTATGCTACCTCTGCCTATTGGTTGGCTACTATCTTATTCAAGCATGTCTCAAAATACAACACTGCCCTTTTAAGAGCAAATAAACCTTTTCCTGACTGGCTTTTCAAAGATGTCTAGAAGATGTCCCCCATTGCTGACTACAAAGGATCTATAACTGGGCTAATAACTCACTAACTAGCAAAGGATATGAACAAAATGTGCACACGTGGAGACATGCAGTTCTCCCTTTGATCTCAAAACAAGCACATTTACTCACAACCGATCTTGCTGTAAATACAGTCCAAAGTAAATGGCACAGATCCATGTATGGAAATGGTCTATTTGCATATAGGCCTACTGCAGCTCTTTTTGGGTATGCTGCACTGGTCTGTCAAGTGTACTGGCTGAGTCATGRACAATAGAATCCTAGTCCGAAGCGCTCTGCCTACAGCAACATTTCTTGCYTAGTTCTTCTTGTTTAGGTATGTTGTGTTGAAAGTGGCTAATGTTGCTGTTGATTCGATCACAATTGCCAAAGTAAAGGGAAACGTTGATCGTGTTAACTAACGGAAAACTCTGGAAAGTGAATGAAGTTCTCGTGCTTCTTTCRGRGGGCTGATATTTCTTCTGCGAGGCAGTCTCAGGCTACTGRGCAGACACGCAGTTTACAGGGAATATTGCTGAGTACCKCTCTAAACATTTTCAAGCATGGTGGTTGCTGCAACATGTTATGGTATGCTTGTCATTGGCAAGGACTAGGGATTRTTTTTTGATAAAAAAAAGTAACYGAATGGAGCTAAGCACAGGCAAAATCCAAGAGGAWAACCTGGTTCAGTCTGCTTTCCAACAGACACTTGMAGACAAATTCAACTTTCAGCAGGACAATAACCTAAAATACAAGGCCAAATATACACTGGAGTTGCTTACCAAGACGACATTGAATGTTCCTGAGTGGCTTATTTACATTTTTGGCATGAATATCTATGGCAAGACTTGAAAATGGCTGTCTAGCYATGATCAACAACCAACTTGACAGAGTTTGAAGAATAATGGGCAAATATTGAACAATCCTGGTGTGAAAAGCTTTTAGAGTCTTACCCAGAAAGACTGACAMTTGTAATCGCTGCCAAAGGTGATTCTATTGACTCAGGGGTTGAATCTAATGAAGATAGTGTTTTATTTTCCATTTAATAACAAGTTTGTATTTTTCTTCCACTTTGAAATTACAGTATTTTGTTTAAATCGTTGACCAAAAAATACAATTAAGTCCATTCGAGACAGTATGCATATTCGTGATGCTAGCATCTCCATTGAATACAGGTGGTGGATGTCAACACCCCTCATCGAATATTTTAAAAAGTATTCAAATAACAATATGTATCCACCAATCCAAAGAGGGGAATAGGCGTGAGCTTGACAGCCCGCAGTTCCGCTCTGTGGACAATGAATCCCATTGTTAGGGCGAAGACACAAGTATCTTGTCAGTATATCCAGTATCTCTACACACACACACAAGCGGAACACACGCGGAGGAAAGTTGGGGAAGGAATTTTTCACGTGGGCGTAGGATCTCGACTGTAGTTTGAGTTTATTGATTCTAGCAGATAACTGAAGTTATCGACAATTTATATCATTAAAACATTTCTCACTTAAAATACATACTACGTGGAGCTTTACCAGAGACTGAAGAGGAAGTGAGACACCCCACTCGCTGTTTTGTTTTCTGGTTCAAGGAAAATCAACTAACTAGATCAGACCCAGCTGCTATTGCATTGGTGTCTATGGAAGGCTACACCATTAAAAGTAGACTGGAACTGACCAGTATTTTCAATGGTAAATGGCCTGAGGGAACTATCTTTATTTATCCACCATATTTGACTTTACTTCCAGAGAACTTAGGGTGGCGTGATGTTGTCCCAGTGCTCTGTGAGGACTTCTTAACACCTTTGCTTAGTTTGAAGGCTCTCTGTCTTAGAAGCCAGCTTCAATGTATCGGCCATTCAGTTTGCTTATTTGTCAGTTACTTCTATACAATTGTGTGTGTGTTTCATGGTGACGGGCATCGAAGGAGTGTATCATACAAAACGCTGATTAAGTTGAGCCAACACAATAGATACAACACATTTTACATATTTATTTCTGGATGTATTAGTTGTTTTATACCTCAGCCACATGGGTTGGACACTGACATTCATGAATAAACAAAAGGGATTTCATTGACAAAAAAACGTTTGAAAATGATTCATTTGGACATAGACGCACTAAACACCAATGGTCCGATCCTCATTAGATCATGTAACATTACATGATAGACCGCCATTTTGTTGAAATCCTGAATAAGTCGGTCTTCAACAGCACGCTCAGAACAGGTGCATGTTGTGGATGGAGAATAGTTCTATGCATATCCTTTTTTCAAAGGCTATTTGTTGTGGTGCAAAGCATGTCAGAAAACCGATTTGTATTTGTCTGGTAGGATAAACTCGTTTGCCATGTCTCTGGAGTTATAGGATAATGCCACAATCCTTCTGGGGAATACTGGAAAATCACAATATTAGACTTGGTTATGTATAAAAGATACTTGACTATTTTACAAAATTCAAGTTTGTATTTCTACAAAGTAAAAGTGCATCAAATTATGAATTATTCCGTGTATTTTCCTCCAATGGAGATACTGTAGGACTAGTATGAGAGGAGGGGAAGGAACGTTGGTTCTCAAAAACAGAAGGTATTTTCTTGGGACTTCCAAAAATCAGTTCTCTGCCCAAGTTCTTTGGAAACAAAAGCACCAGAGAGTTTCTTGAATGTTGACAGTTGTTGTCCTGGAGCCTTGGAGATGTTCAGTTCACAACACCATTCTCTAAAAGTCACTTGGGTAGAGTTACATCTACTGGCACATGCCGCCAACTTCTTGGTCTTTGTGTTTCTCTCCAGAAGTATGTACTGTACATGTCAGCGCAGTAGGCCATAGTAGGCCAATATAGCCGCCTGCAGTTGGCACAGCACCTTGAGGTTTTTTCTTGTACAGTGTACAGTTATCTCAAAACAAAGCCTACCAAGGTGAATCAAATTTAAGCTGCTTGCCTCAGAATCTTGTCTGATTATAAATACAGCCCTTTCTAAGTTAGTCATTATTACACCAATAGGAATGGACTCATCAACCAAAATATCTCTCCATCGCTCTTCAATGTGGTCAGGAGGAAGGGTGCCAAAGCCTAGCTAAAGGGTAGAGGTTAGAGGTGGGTAACCAGGGGCAGTGTGGGTGGAGGTTAGAGGTGGGTAACCATGGGGAAGGGTGTCTAGCTAAAGGGTAGAGGTTAGAGGTGGTTAACCATGGGAAGGGTGTCTAGCTAAAGGGTAGAGGTTAGAGGTGGGTACCATGGGAAGGGTGTCTAGCTAAGGTAGAGGTCAGAGGTGGGTAACCATGGGGAAGGGTGTCTAGCTAAAGGGTAGAGGTTAGAGGTGGGTAACCATGGGGAGGGTGTCTAGCTAAAGGGTAGAGGTCAGAGGTGGGTAACCAGGGGGAAGGGTGTCTGCTAAAGGGTGGAGGTTAGAGGTGGGTAACCATGGGGAGTGTGGGTAGAGGTTAGAGTGGGTAACCAGGGGCAGTGTGGGTGGAGGTTAGAGGTGGGTAACCATGGGGAAGGGTGTCTAGCTAAAGGGTAGAGGTTAGAGGTGGGTAACCATGGGGAAGGGTGTCTAGCTAAAGGGTAGAGGTCAGAGGTGGGTACCCAGGGGGAAGGGTGTCTAGCTAAAGGGTAGAGGTCAGAGGTGGGTAACCAGGGCAGTGTGGGTGGAGGTTTAGAGGTGGGTAACCAGGGGGAAGGGTGTCTAGCTAAAGGGTAAGGTCAGAGGTGGGTATGGGTAACCAGGCACCCAGGACGGTCCAGTAGTCTCAGCTGTACAGTGGAGGGCAGGGCATTATAGTGGAGGGCGGGGCATTATGGTTGGTAGCGCTAACGTCTCATGGGTCATACAGGTACAGTTGGTCTTCCAGTGCACTGAGCAGGTCTTGATCTGACGGTCTCATCTTGCAGAGCCTTCTGGACTGTACCACTGTAGTGTCGGGGGGGATGGGGCAGTCCCTGAGTTCTGGGTCCCCTGTGTGTGTGTGATGGCTGGTCCCTCGCCTGCGTTAGTTACCGCTCCTCTGCCACCTTTCCATTGGTCTCCTGCTCATCCTCTTCTCTCCTCTTCTGCCTCTGGAAGAAGCCAAGCTTGGAGGAGGAGGGAGAAGTGAGATTGAGAGGCATAGATACTTCGAGATCGTTTTCATAGAAACAATCTCAGCTGGCTTTATCAGTGTAGGGCATGCTGTTTCTTAGTGGGAAAATACATACAATAATGTACAATCATTCTTTGCCAGAAGAGGGCAGTGTCGTCCACTATTACACTGCAGTTATAACACTGTCTAGATGTCAGTCAGTTAAAATACTCCTACTGAATTTAGAGAAAGAACCTGAGTGGTCCTGAAATGGCACACTATGCTCACTGTCACTTTTGCAATCCAGGACCGTAAAATTARAGGTGCAATCTGGCAATTACCTATCTAGTTTWAATAAACARAAATCCTGTTGCTGTAAACTCATTATCTAGATATGATCATGTCCATGATAWATGTATGTTGTGATCATCATGSCGRTGTAATGTTTGTACATGATGWGAGCTCCAGGGCAGTAGGGCAGGGTTTACCTTCCATAGAGCTAGGCTGAGCAGGGACAGCAGCAACAACCCTCCCAGCGTGCTCCCAATGATAATCCAGATTGAGATTCTGTAATCCCCTTCTTTCCTAATCTCCAGGATTATCTGTGGAAACGAGCACACAAAACAAGACAAAATGGCACCCCGATCAAATAACAAAAGCTGATCCTAGTTCAGTTTACACGTCATAGATTGCAATAGATTACAACAGATTACGTCTACTATTGGGAATCTTGCTACATGTCGCTTTTTTGTACCATTGGAAGACTTCAAAAGGGCAGATTCTAGGGTTTGTAAAAGCAACTGGTACCTCTAAAGCTCTTGTACACACACATTTATATGCAGATCTATCTTGCGTGATGCTTTGTGGGTCAGTGTTGACACGGTGTCATCTTGTGTGGATCACCAGTTTTACTGGAGTTCCATCTGACCAACGATGCATTGAAAAGAAATGTTTCCATGCTCTCTCCCTGTGGAGTCTCGTCAAAAGCAGAGATGAAGGGAACTGGTTGACTGCATAACAACTTTGTGTGACTGGTTGTTGCTTAACTCTAAATATTTGGCCTATAGGTGGCAGCAAAGAGCAGTGTGTTGGAGAACAGGGCTATACTACACGTGTTGCTGCTGGTCCTTTCGGTCCTTAAGCACCATGCAGTCAATCATGTGTGTTAGAATAACAGCCTTGGCTGTGAGGATTCTGCAGAGCTATTAGGAGCTCATTCGTAGAACATGAACTGCAACTATAGTGAAAAGTAGTCTAGTCTCATGGCCAGGTGCTATTGAAAATACACGTTTTCAATCGATTAATGAATGACTCTATAGAAAAGGTTATGCACTGAAGTGTGTCTTGACTTGGAGTGTTTTGTACTCACATGTCTGACAGGCCTTTCTTCATGAAGAAACATGGGGCTTGAAGGTGGAAGTTCTACTGATGCCTCGTCACCAGTTCCAGCACTTTGAACCTCAGCTGGTGTTGTAAGAGAGGGTGAATGAACACAACAGGAAGTTAACGTCTCACAGACATGCTCAAGGAGTGTAGGATTTAGCAGTGGAATGCGATATACTCACAGCATGCAAGGCGTCCAACCGTAATGCCCCCCTGATTCTGACGCTGACTTCCTTGTAGGGGTTCAGGTTGACAGTGCATTGGACCGGCAGAGGCAGAGTATTGGACTGGTTCTGAATAGAGGCCAAACACAAGCTTGTTAGTTAAGAATGTTCCATTATTTAGGTAAGCTAGTTGCAATCATATGGTGTGGGTGGTTTACCAGGCGTGAGACTCGAGAGAGGTCTTCTGGGGACGCCCTGCTCTGTGCCACATGTTGAGGGGGTATGCAGCGGGTACCGTCTGTCTAAGGAGACAGAATTACATCTCCGTTAGAACCSAGACAGTAMAAGTACACACTTGGTGGTCTCTCAAAGGAAACAGACCATTCTAAGTCCTTTGCCAGATTTTCAAGTCCTCTCACCTTGTCAATATGGAAGTCCGATATCTGCAACAGCTGGTTCCCGTTTTTGGTCATCTCTGGAATTTCTATATTCAACTGCAGGTCCCTCACGGGAAAGAAGCCCAGATTCTGAATCTGWGAGAAATATAGGGSACTAATTCAGTCTTAACTCAAGCAATAAAAAATWGTTGGGGTATTTTGTAAATGTAATTGCAATATACAGTATTTCTACACAGTAAAGACAATTMATTGTTGCGTGGTTGCTGTATGATTGTGCCGCAACCCCGTGTGTCGTGACCTTTGATCCTCACCTGGAAGGTGAAGTTGAATGGAGGACCAATATTTCCCGGTATCTCCAGGGAGAGGTCTGCTTTGATCTCACAGCCAGAGGGGTTGGAGTCCCTTTACGGAGAAAGGGAGGTGATACACTCAATCWTGTACAGTATATCTGTATACTGTATATKMAACGTTTGCCATTGTGTCTGTGCAACACTAAATCAACATTGAATCCGTCAGTTCCAGCGACAGGGAATTGCATTGCTATGATAGTTAACTGTTTTATTTTACAAGAGTTTTATGAGTTTATTTAAGGAGAGTGACAGAAGGAGAAGGAACGTTAGAGAGGACATTGTGACAAAGACAAACCTTGTAAATAGGAGGTCAGCCTCGTATTTCAGCGGGTGAAAGATGTCGTTGAAATTGTCTTCTAAGGTAACCTCCTCTCCGTCACTGCAGAGAGAGAAAAGAAAAATGCATTTCAACTATTCTGACATGCCAAACTCACATCTCAATGGGACTGTATGCCAAGTGACCCTTGGATGACGAGAACATATTTCAGAGATGTTAAGCTCAGTTTCTGTCAATATCCTGCTTCTCACTGGGTGGATCTGTAGTCTGTGGTTAGTGTATTGAATCAGTTCATTGTTAGAAATGCTGATTGAATGCAGTATCTGCAGGTTTTCACCCTCACCCTGATTAGTGAAGTTTGACACCACCCTCATCTGCTTGATTAGTGACTTTGACACACCCTCATGCTGTTGATTAGTGTTATGTTGTACAACCACCTCATTCTGTTGATAGTGACTTTGACTTTTGCTACTTGAGAGACTTTACACCTCATATTCTTAAGTGATGTGCCACACTCATCTTGATATGATCGTGTTTTGAACCTTTGCACGGTGGGACTTTGCCTAGGAAAGTCAGAGAAGCAGAAACTCCTGAGCATAAGAGTTAAGTAGTTCTCTCTAATTCTCTCTTTCTCTTTTCTTTTCTCCTCTCGGAGGACCTGAAGCCCTAGGTGACCATGCCTCAGGACTGACCCGGTTCATGATGAACTCTCTTTGCTGTCCCCAGTCCACTCTGGCGTGTGCTGTTCTGGCTCCAGTTTTCATAGCGTGTGTTCGCGCTGCGGCTATGGAACCCTGACCTTTCACTCGTACGTGCTACCTGTCCAGACCTGCCTGTTTTTCAACTTCTAAGAACCGCAGTGAGCTGTAGTAGATAGACTGCTGATATGATTGGCGTATGAAAGCCAACTGACATTTACTCCCTAGTTGCTGACTGCTGCGCCCTCGGACAACTACTGTGATTATTGATTATCTGATCCTGCTGTTCATCTATGACGTATTGAACACATCTGGCGATGTTCGGTTATAATCTCCGACCGCGCACACCAGAAGAGGAAAAAAAAAAAAAAAAAAATGGCCACCCCGTCATAGCCTAGTTCCTTCTCTAGGTTTTTCTAGGTTCTGGCTTTCTAGTGGGAGTTTTTCCTAGCCACCTGGTGTTCTACACCTGCAAATTGCTTGCTGTTTGGGGGTTTTTAGGCTGTGTTTCTCGTAACAGCACTTTGAGATATCAGCTGATGTAAGAAGGCTTTATAAATAACATTTGATTGATTATGAACATTGTCTCATTATCTCACCTGATCATAAATGTGCAAAATAATAAATTATCAGACAAAGTTTATCAGACAAAGTGTTTAAAAAACGTTTTAATATTTGAAGTGGTTTAGTGTGTCCTCACCTGTCTGGCTTCTAGAATGCACTCGTACATGCGTCCAGGAACACTGATCGGCTGAACTCAAACTCCAGGCGAAAGATACCTACATGGGGACGACAAGAGAGAGTATTATAGTGACCACGATGGACAATGTTTCCCAGATATAATTTTACTGTAGTCAATCTCTCACAGGAAATATCAGTGCCTTTGCATCATGTTAAATAACTTTGTGGGTCAAAGCTTTTAAAAACTCAATTCTGTCAAATTGCTGATTTTGTCGTTACAGTGCTCGTTACTAGTCGCGATTACCCATGAGTTTTGCCACAACAGACAGTCAGAACATGCATACAGGTGTGACACAGAGTAGAGCTGAAGCTGCAGAGGCAGTAGCACTAGGGTGAGGTTCTCCTGGCTATAAACATTTCCAAACTCTACGCTGCCCTCAGTCCCCAGCTCCGACAAAATAATCTCCCACATTAGGCGATTAAAGAGAGAGAGCCTGCAATACACTGCAAGTCCTTGCAGGACCAAAGAGCCTGCAAGCCCCTGTTGGTACCAACAAAGAAACCAGGGCATTTCCCCCTCTGAAGACCAAGCACTGAGCAGATATGTACATATTACTGTAACTGCCACCATGGAGGTTCAATGAGAGACACTGTAGCTACCGTGAGTTTACAATATCCCCTGATTCTTAATCAACCCTTAAACTAGGAACCTTGTACCTTTATGTCAGATGTAAACAGATTGGATAATGTACAGTAGGTGAGAGTGGAGTGTTTTACATTCCGCATCACTACGTCAAGGGAAATGACTCAAATCACCATACATTTCAGATGTTATATATATAATCAGTGTCGGTAGTCATTTTGCTATGGGTCGGTAGTCATTTAGGCAAGGTTCACCTTAGTGTTCTTGGGCCACAGGGACTATGGTGGTCTGCTTGAAACATGTAGGTATTACAGACTCGGTCAGGAGAGTGGGAAAATATCTAGTGAAGATCACTTCCCCAGTTGGTCAGCGAATGTTTGAGTATACGTCCTGGTAATCCGTCTGCCCTAGTCGGCCTTGTGAATGTGTGACCTGTTTAAAGGTCTTACATCGGCATGCGGAGAAGCGCTGATCACACAGTCGTCCAGAACAAGCTGATGCTCTCATGGATGTTTCAGTGTACTTGCCTCGAAGGCGAAGCATATAAGTTATTTAGCTCGTCTGGTAGGCTTGTGTCACTGGGCGCTCTTGGCTGTGCTTCCCTTTTTAGCCCTGTATAGTTTCGCAAGCCCTGCACATCCGACGAGCGTCAGAGCCGCGTACTAGTACGATTCAATCTTAGTCCTGTAGATTGCCGCTTTGTCCTTTTGATGTTCGTCGGAGGCATAGCGGGATTTCTTATAAGCTTCCGTTAGAGTCCCGCTCCTTGAAAGCAGGCAGCACTACCTTTAGCTCAGTGCGAATGTTGCCTGTAATCCATGGCTTCTGGTCTGAGGTATGCACGTACAGTCGTGGGGAACGACGTCCTCTGATGCACTTATTGATAAAGCCAGTGACGATGTGGTGTACTCCTTAATGCAGAATCCCAGAAGTATGATTCAGTCTGTGGTAGCAAAACAGTCCTGTAGTTTAGCATCTGCCTTCATCTGACCACTTTTTATAGACCGAGTCACTGGTGCTTCCTGCTTTATTTTGCTTGTAAGCAGAATCAGGAGGATAGATTATGGTCAGATTTGCCAAGTGGAGGGCGAGGGAGAGCTTTGTACGTGTCTCTGTGTGTGGAGTTTATAAGGGTCTAGAATTGTTTCCCTCTTGGTTGCACATTTAACATGCGGTATTAAAATTAGGTAAAACTGTTTTAAGTTTCACCTGCATTAAAGTCCCCGGCCACTGGAGCGCCACCTCTGATAGCGATTTTCCTGTTTGCTTATGGCAGTATACAGCTCGCTGAGTGCGGTTTACGTGCCAGCATCTGTCTGTGGTGTATGTAGACAGCGACGATAAATACAGATAAACTTTCTAGGTAGAGAGAGATACTCTACCTCAGCGAGCCAAACCTTGAAGATCCTTAGATATCGTGCACCAGCTGTTTATATATATGCATAGTCCCCGCCTCATGTCTTTACCAGAGGCTGCTGTTCTTATCCTGCGATTGGAATGTAGAACTGTTTTATATATATGCATAGTCCCCGCCTTCATCGGTCTTACCAGAGGCTGCTGTTCTATCCTGCCGATTAGAAGTAGAACTGTTTATATATATTGCATAGGCCCCACCGACCTCGTGTTCGTACCAGAGCTAGCTGTTCTATCTGCATTAAATGAGAACTGTTTATATATATATTGCATAGGTCCCCGCCTCGTGTTTACAGAGGCTGCTGTTCTATCCTGCCGATTAGAATGTAAAAACTGTTATATTATTGCATAGCCTCCCGCTCGTGTCTTACCAGAGGCTGCTGTTCATCCTTCCGATTTAGAATGTAGAACTGTTTCCTGCTCCAGCGAAATCGCAAGTTCTATGTCCAAAAGCTCTTTTCGGTCATAAAGAGACGGTAGCAGCAACATTATGTACAAGACAAGATGTGAACAACGTGAAAAAACTAACAGAATAGCATGGTTGGTTAAGAGCCGATAAGAGCAAGCAGCCATCCCCTCCGTCCCATCACTACACAGTCACCCCCCCTTTTTGTTTTAACACTGCTGCTACTCGCTGTTTATTGTCTATGCATGTTACTTAATCCCTTACCTACAATGACAAATTACCTCGCATAACCTGTACCCCTGAATATCAGCCCTTCCTATTCTACTTGTTATTTAAAAAAAATTACTTCTCGCTATTAGGAAATTTTTCAACTCGTATTTCTTACTGCATTGTTGTTTAAGGGCTTGTAAGTAGGATTTCACAGTAAGGGTTGTATTGGCGCATAAAAAAAAAAACCATCTCGTTGACGGGGCTGCAGTGGAGCAGCGTTGAGAGCTTCAGTCCTTGGTGTCCCATAGCAACCAACAACTTACATGTACATCACACCATGGACCGTCGTGAACGGGCACAACAGAAACCTATTCCCCCTCAGGAGACTGAAAATATTTAACATGGTTCTCAGATCCTCAAAAGGTTCTACAGCCTGCACCATCAAGCATCCTCTGACTTATTTGGTTCGTCATCCACTGTCTGTATGCCAGACTGCTGCCCCGACCGCAACGGCACTTACAGAGGGTAGTGTGAAGGGCCAGTACATACACGGGGCCAAGCTTACCTCATCCAGGATTCTCTATAACCAGGCGGTGTCAAGGAAGCCCCTAAAAATTGTCAATAGACTCAGCCACCCCTAGTCATATGACTGTTTCCTGCTACCACACGGCAACGATACCAGACGCCAAGTCTAGGTCCAAGATGCTTCTAAACAGCTTCTCCCCCCAAGCCATAAACTCCCTAACATCTAGTCAAACATGGCTAATCCAGACTATTTCACATTGCCCTCCCCCCCCCCCCCCTCTCACACACTGCCACTCTCTGTTGTCATCCATTGCAGAGTCACTTCTAATTAACTCACCTACATCTGTACATATCTCCAACTAACAGGTGCCCCGCACATTGACTTCTGTACAGCACCCCCCTGTAATATACTTTTATTTTTTACTACTGCCTCTTAATTACTTGTTACTTTTAATCTTTATTTCTTATCCATTTTTTCAAAACTCCACTGTTGGTTAGTGGGCTCGTAAGTAAGCATTTCACTGTAAGGTCTCACCTGTTGTATTCGGCGGCATGTGACAATAAAATTTTGAATTTGAGTGACAATAAAATTTGATTTGTATCTTGTGTTGACACTTTAACCTGTTCAGAAGGCCAAAGCAATCCTTGCAAACTTAGCAGTAATGACATTCTCGCCCAGAAAACGGCACAAACAAGAACTAAATTCCAGCTGTATTTAGTATGCAGTGCATAGTCAACCCACTACTGCTATCCTTGGCCCTTCGAGAGGAGGAGGCGGGAGCGATTGTTAACTGGTCCTCCATCGCATGATGGACTCCCTATTCTTCGCTGGGCAGGAAGGAATGCCTTAATCGAGGCAGCTATTTCCTGCTTGTATAGAATCCTCAACTCTGACAGAACACGATTCTGGATGTACACAAACAAGAACCCCATACATTGATGACACACAGCTACTATCCTTGTGGGGACCAAACATTGTTAGCCATTCAAACTCCTATTTTCTCTAACTCCTAACCAAACCTCTAAGCCTAAAATTGCTTCTGGTCCCCACAGGGATAGTAAAACCAAAAAACACAGCACGTGCTGTAGGCGTAGAAATATGTCCAACAGGAACGTCATCTTGTCTGCCTGAACCAAATGCTGAGACTGGGGTCAGTTATGCCAGTCCTTGGGGAGGATACGGACTGTAATAATAACCCCAATGGTTGGCCTCAGCCGGTATTGGCTTGGAACATCACAAGTTGAACGGTGTGGGTAATGACTGGGCCAATCAGAGCCCTGACACGTGGACGGTGTGGTAATGACTGGGCCAATCAGACCCGACAGTGGAGCAGTTGGTGTAATTGACTGGGCCAAGTCCAGAGCCCTTGACCACAAAAGTAGAGCGTGTGGGTTAATGACTGGGCCAATCAAGGCCCTGACACGTGGAGCGGTGTGGTAATCGACTGGGCCAATCAGAGCCCTGACAGTGGAGCAGTATTGTAATGACTGGGGCCAATCAGAGCCCTGACACAGTAGAGCGGTGTGGGTAATGACTGGGGCCAATCAGACCCTGACCACAGTGGAAGCGTGGTAATGACTGGGCCAATCCAGAGCCCTGACACAGTGGAGCGGCTTGGTAATGACTGGGGCCAATCAAGCCCTTGACACAGTGGAGCTGTGTGGGTAATGACTGGGGCCAATCAGACCCTGACACAGTGACGGTGTGGTAATCACGGGGCCAATCAGAGCCCTGACACAGTAGAGCAGTGTGGTAATGACTGGGCAATCAGGCCCTGACACAGTGAGCGGTGGTAAATGACTGGGCCAATCATGAGCCGCTGACACAGTGGAGCGGTGTGGTAAAGACTGGGCCAATCAGAGCCCTACAGTGGAGCAGTATGTTATGACTGGGGCCAA
>NW_019943486.1:220275-227165 GCF_002910315.2 Salvelinus sp. IW2-2015 | reverse complement strand
CGACTTGAGAGTAAACTGTGCCAGTGTATTGTGTTGTAACAACATGACGGACGTGTAGAGTAACTGTGCCAGTGTATTGTCCTACAAATGAACAGACGTAGATTAACTGTAGACCAGTGTATTGGTTTACAACATGACAGACATCTGTTAGAGTAAAACTGAATGGCAGATAGTATTGTTCTAACAACATTGGAGCAGACATGTAGAGATAACACTGTGGGCAGTTGTATTGTTTTACATAGCATGAGACAGGACATTCGAGTAATGTAAGCCAAGTGGTTAATTGTCTACAACATGGACAAGAACATTGTTAGAGTTAATTGTACCTGTGTATGTCTACAATATGAACCAGATTATGTGTAGTAAACTGTGCCAGTGCTAGTGTCTACAACATGGACAGATATAGTGGAAGTTAACTGTACAAGTGTAATTGTCTACAACATGACAGAACATGTAGAGTTAACTGTACAGTGTATTGTCTACAAACATGACAGACATGTAGAGTTAACAATGTACGTGTATTGTTCTACAACATGGCAGATATGTTAGAGTAACTGTAGACAGTGTATTGTCTACAACATGACAGACATGTGAGTTTAACTGTACCAGTGTATTCGTTTTACCACATGACAGCCATGTAGAGTTAACTGTACCAGTGTATTTGTCTACAAATGACAAGACATGTGAGTTAGAATGTACCAGTGTATTTGTCTAAACATGAAGATATGTAGAGTATACTGTAACAGTGTATTGTCCTCACAGATAGACAGACATGGTTAGAAGATTTACACTTTGGTGACAAGTGTATTTGTCTACATCACATGACAGATTTCATTGTAAGCTGTAAAGCCAGTGTATTGGTCTACAATACTATGACATGATCACTGTAAGAAGTTAACTGTGACAGTGTAAATTGTCTCAATATGACAGACATGTAGAGTAAACTGTACCAGTGTATTGTCTACAACATGACAGTACTGTAGAGTAATCTGTTTTGCAGTGTATTGTTACAAGTACATGACAGACATGTAAAGATTAACTTATGCCAGTGTAATTGTCTATCAATAATGGACAGAGCATGTGAGGTTAACTAAAGTACTCGTGTATCTGTCTATAAATGACAGACATGTAGAGTTAATGTACCAGTTATTGTCTAGAAAGTGACAAGACTATGTACGAGTAAACGGCTGTGCCTAGTTGTATTGTCTACAACATAGACGAGCAGCATGTAAGCTGTAACTCTGGTCATCAGAGTGTATTGTCTATCTCAAGAAGGACACACTCTGCTAGAGTTAACTGATACCAGTTAGTATTGTCTACCACAATGACAGATATGTAGCACGCAACTGTGCAGTCGTATTGCTTTACACATGGAAACAGACACCTGCTAGCAAGGTAACTGTATAGCAGTTGTAATTGTTTACAATCATGACAAAGACATGTAGAGTTACTGGTGCCTAGGTGTATTTGTCTATGGCACATAGACAAAGACGCATTGTTAGAGATGATGATACTTTGTGGAAACAGTGTGTTAAATGTGGTTACACTATTTATAAGAACATAAAGACTAGTAGAGTACTGTACGCAGTGTCAGTTGTATACAAAGTGACCAGATACGCATGATAGAGTATAAGAGTGACATAGTTGTATTGTTTACAACCACTGACAGCCAGTAGTAATGGTAACTGTGCTAGTGTATTGATATTTACAACAATGACAGACATTGTAGAGTAAACTGTAGCAGTGTATTGATGACTCTACACATGACAGTTACATGTAGAGTAACTGTACCCACGCTCGTATTTTTACAACATGACAGACATGTAGAGTAACTTAGATGGGGAGTGTTTATTGTCTAGGGACCTGACAGATATGTAGAAGTTAACGTGTACAGTGTTTGTCTACAACATTGTACAGACATGTAGAGTTTAACTGTGGCAGTGTGATTTGTCCCTACAGATGAAGACATGGTAGAGTTAACTGTCAGCCGAAGCGTTGTGATTGTCTACTACGATGGAACAGAGGATCATGGTAGAGTTTACAAACTGTAGCTAGTGTGATAGTTCTAAAATGTTTACACTAATCTTAGAGTTAACTGTCACGCATAGTGGAGCTCAGACTGCCATCGAGATTATTCAGAGTGCTAATTGTCATGTATTATAGTCCTTGGCACTAAGGGTGTTTTATGGTTAACTCATTATTGGGCCTGATGTGAATTCGATTTATTCCTCTATCCACATGCGAGACTCTCTGTTGTGTACCTCTACATACACCTCTCTAATTCTGGTGATGTGTGTGTGTGTGTATGCGTGTGTCGTGTGTGTGCTGGGTGTGGTGTGTGTGTGTGTGTGTATGTGTGTGTTGTGTGGTGGTGTGTGTGTGGTGTGTGTGTGTGTGTGTGTGTGTGTGTCGTGTGTGTGTGGTGTGTGTGTGTGTGGTGTGGTGTGCGTCCGCGCTTTGCGCGTGCTGTTGCGCGTCTCAGACGTGCGCGTGCGTGCGTGCTGTCTCGCAGTGGTGCGTTGCGTCGTGTGTGTTGTGTGTATGAGAGTGTGTGTTTCTTGTGTCGGGGCCTTTTCAATGATTTTCTGGGTGACCGCCAGAATGTCCTATCTACACAATGTCATTGTCCTTGGCTGTTCACTTGCCTGCTTTGCACAGTTTTTTTCTGAAAAAGAAAATAAAATGAAGATACATAATGCGTGTGTGTGTTTATTGTGATGTGGTTCATGTTTTGCCTTTAACATTTGGTTTGGGGCGGTTTTGGGGGGTGTTATGTGTGTGTTCAGTTTGCCTTTATGTGTGTGGTTCATGTGGTGTGTTCATGTGTGGTGTTCTCATGTTTGGCTTTAATGTGTGTGGTTCATCGTGTGTGTTCCATGTGTGTGTTCAATGTTTGCTTCATGTCACTGTTCAGGTGTGTGTGTCATGGTGTGCGTTATCATCGTAGGCTGCCAAAAGTAAAGTGTTATCAGGCGAAAGAGCCAGGGGGTAAGGCTGAAGTAGCACATTTGTGATACAAGGCTAATTGAAGGAAAGTGTAATAAGGACACATTTGATATCTTTGTGAGGAAGAGAGGCGTGCACACACCACACACTACCACACCACAGACAGACAGTGCACCATGGGTTGTTCTTGATGGGATGTGCAGGAATCGTCATTAGGATGTTGTGGTGGAGGGGAGCGAGCGGTCCACCGAGAATATGCTTATTCTTTTATTATGCAGCTGGGCTAGAGACACAAAGCACTCAGAGGATAAGAGACTAAGAGCACTCTCTCCTTCTCTCTCTCTTCACCACACACTACATAACACAGTACTCTGATCTCACACACAACACAATAAACACACTCCTCTCTCACACCACAACATAACACTCTCTCTCTCTCTCTTCTCTTCACACACACCATAAACACTCTTCTCTCTTCTCTCTCTCTCTCGACACCCACACATCACAAACATAAACACCGTCTCTCTCTCTCTCACATCACACCACTAAACACTCTCATTCTCTCTGTCTCTCTTATCTAACAACACACTATTAGGAATTTTTGGATCCCTCGTCTCTCTCTTTCTCACACACACACACGTAAAACACTCTCTCTCTCACACACACACACTAAATACTCGTAACTTCTCACACACCACCATAAGCAAGATTGGTGTCACCACAATAATCACACTCTTATCTCTCTAATAAACACTACTAATAAGAATAACATTCTTCTCAATCTCTCTCTAGATGTGGTATAATCACCAACACAAACTCGCACATGACAACAACTCACTCTCCATCTTTCTCTCATCTATCACAGAGCAAGTATTATACAAATCAGCCAATAAAACCAACTCTTCTCTCTCTCTCTCTCTATCGTTACACACAGACCATAAACACTCTCTCATTCTCGAGACAAATCACCATAGAACACTCCTCTCTTCGTCTCTCTCTCTGCTCAGACACATCTCACACAACAACAATAATACATCTCCTCTTCTTTGCATCTCTCTCATTCTATCATAACACAACCAACATCAGTATAAACAATCTCTCTCATCTCTCTACTTTCAAACACCAACTGGTTGGCAGTAATTATTGTGGTTATTAATCCATTTCTTCTAAAACAAAAACTCTTCTCTTTCTCTCTTCCCTCTCACTCACACAGTAGTTCCAAAACTTCAGAAAAAGAGAGAAATAAGTGTTGGTTAGAGTAAATCTTCAGTATTTGAGGAATGATAATGGGATACTCTAAACACTCTCTAGTCGTTTATTCTCTTCTCAACATACAATCATAAGGGGTACCTAACACACAGCACCAGGGACACACTACAATATCGCACCAACAACACACAAATAGCACACTAACAAGAACTCATCACAGAACAGACACATCGACAAATTAGGCACCACACATCACCACCACAACACACACCACACACACAACTATTATTTTTCACACCACTAGCAACTACAAATCACCAACATCACCAACACACGGTCTCTCTTTCTTCTCCTCTCTCTCTGCACACATACCTTTTCCATTAGCCCAACAGACAGTTTTGTCAACCAAAGTGATTTTACACACAACCATGACATACACTCTACCTACTTTTCCATTGTTTGTTATGTGCGTTTATCTTTGTTTGCGGTGAGGTTGTGTTTGGGAATAGGGGAGATAGGTGGGGGATAGGAGGGAAGGGGAAGGGAACGGAGCGTAGGGAGGGAGAGGAGGGGAGGGAGGCAGAGGGGACGGAAGGAGGGAGGGAGGAGAGGGGAGGTGAAGTGGAGGGAGGGAGGTGGGAGGGAGGGGGGAGGGCAGGGAGGGGAGGGAGGGCGGGAGATCCTCAGATGTGGCAACCATACTGGGCAGGGAGCGAGCCTTTGTTGGAGAGAGGCACCGTGAGTGGGAGATGGAATGTGAGACCAGAGGGGTGATGCATGGAGCGAGTTTGTCTTCATGTTTACAAACAGCACCCAGGAAGGGAATTGGAATTGGCGAATAGTCGCGAGAGTTAATAGAATGGTTATCCTGTAGTTGTTGTTCTGTGCTGCTGGTTGCTCTTTTAGCCGTGAATTAGACTGTTTTAGCCGTGAATTGCACACTCCTAAACTTTTAGCCGGTGACAGTTGACCACTGATAATGCATCCTTTTCGACTGTAGAGATGCGATTTTAACACTCTTAGCTTATTAACGAGCCGTAGCTACATTCACCCTAATTGGACCTAGCTGACCTAGTCGTAAGCTTGTGACGTTAAGCAAACACCTACGATGCATGACTTTGTGCAGGTGACATTATACCACGGCTACTACTTTTTAGGGCCGCTGAGACATTACCATGAGGGGGTCGCTAGCTTTTCAGCACGTGACATTACACTCTTTACTTTTTAGCTGTGCAACATTACTCCCTGCTATCTCTTTCTTTTAGCGTGACTCAAGTTCACACTCGCCTAGCTGTTTTGCTTGGTGACATTTAACTCTAGCTGTTTTTTGAGCCATGACATTGACACACTTCTAGAAACTGATTTAGTCCCATGACATTTATATATACTCTACTTTTAGACGCAGAGTTACGGCCATTACATATTGACACTCTACTTTTAGCCGATCGCAATTGGATTCGTCTTATCTTTTTAGCCATGACATTCACTGTACTTTTTAGCCACTAAGACAAATGTAAACTGAATTTTTTAGACCGTACATTCAACGACTTAACAATCTGGATCAGCTCAGTTTAGCCCGTCAGAACATTACATGCTCTCAGTAATTTTTAGCACCTTGACATTACACTGTATTTTTAGCACGTACACAGTACTACTGTAGTAGCCATGATATTTTACATGTTAAGTTGGTTTCTACATGTCTGTCATGTTGTAGACAATACACTGGTACAGTTACTCTACATGTCTGTCATGTTGTAGACAATACACTGGTACAGTTAACTCTACAAGGCTTCTACCAGGGCATAAAATAACACACACCACCCGTCAAATGTGGGTAGATTTAGGTATTGGCGTGTAAGAATGTCTATTTCACAAGCCACGTCAGCGGGTGGTCAATTTGAACGGCTCTACAGTGCATTACATTTGCGAATAAAATTTGTGAAAAATCTGAGTGGGTCATCACTAAGCTAAGGATCCAGGGACTAAACACCTCCCTCGTCAACTGGATCCTGGACTTCCTGACGGGCCGCCCCCAGGTGGTGAGGGTAGGTAGCAACACATCTGCCAAGCTGATCCTCAACAGTGGAGCCCCTCAGGGGTGTGTGCTCAGTCCCCTCCTGTACTCCCTGTTCACCTACGACTGCAAGGCCAGGCACGACTCCAACATCATCATTAAGTTTGCAGAAGACACAACAGTGGTAGGCCTGATCACCGACAATGACGAGACAGCCTATAGGGAGGAGGTCAGAGACCTGGCTGGGTGGTGCCAGAATAACAATCTATCRCTCAACGTAACCAAGACTAAGGAGATGATTGTGGACTACAGGAAAAGGAGGACTGAGCACACCCCCATTCTCATCAACAGGGCAATAGTGGAGCAGGTTGAGAGCTTCAAGTTCCTTGGTGTCCACATCACCAACAAAATAACATGGTCCAAACGCACCAAGACAGTCGTGAAGAGGGCACGACAAAGCCTATTCCCCCTCAGGAAACTAAAAAGATTTGGCATGGGTCCTCAGATCCTCAAAAGGTTCTACAGCTGCAACATTGAGAGCATCCGGACTGGTTGCATCACTGCCTGGTTAGGCTAGGAAACACTGTCACCACCGAAAAATCCACTATAATTTAGAATTTCAATAAGCATCTTTCTACTGCTGGCCATGCTTTCCACCTGGCTACCCATACCCCGGTCAACAGCCCTGCACTCCTCACAGCAACTCGCCCAAGCCTCCCCG
>NW_019943486.1:209460-213370 GCF_002910315.2 Salvelinus sp. IW2-2015 | reverse complement strand
AGATTACCGACCATTTCGAATCTCACCATACCTTCTCCGCTATGCAATCTGGTTTCAGAGCTGATCATGGGTGCACCTCAGCCACGCTAAACGTCCTAAATGATATCATAACCGCCATCGATAAGAGACATTACTGTGCAGCCGTATTCATCGACCTGGCCAAGGCTTTCGACTCTGTCAATCACCACATTCTTATTGGCAGACTCAACAGCCTTGGTTTCTCAAATGATTGCTTCGCCTGGTTTACCAACTACTTCTCTGATAGAGTTCAGTGTGTCAAATCGGAGGACCTGTTGTCCGGACCTCTGGCAGTCTCTATGGGGGTGCCAAAGGGTTCAATTCTCGGGCTGACTCTCTTCTCTGTATACATCAATGAAGTCGCTCTTGCTGCTGGTGATTCTCTGATCCACCTCTATGCAGACGACACCATTCTGTATACTTCTGGCCCTTCATTGGACACTGTGTTAACTAACCTCCAGACAAACTTCAATGCCATACAACTCTCCTTCCGTGGCCTCCAACTGCTCTTAAATGCAAGTAAAACTAAATGCATGCTCTTCAACCGATCACTGCCTGCACCTGCCCGCCCGTCCAGCATCACTACTCTGGACGGTTCTGACTTAGAATATGTGGACAACTACAAATACCTAGGTGTCTGGTTAGACTGTAAACTCTCCTTCCAGACTCACATCAAACATCTCCAACCCAAAATTAAAACTGGAGTCAGCTTCCTATTTCACAACAAAGCCTCCTTTACTCATGCTGCTAAACATACCCTCGTAAAACTGACCCTCCTACTGATCCTCGACTTTGGCGATGTCATTTATAAAATAGCCTCCAACACTCTACTCAACAAATTGGATGCAGTCTATCACAGTGCCATCTGTTTTGTTACCAAAGCCCCATATACTACCCACCTCTGCGACCTGTATACTCTCTTTGGCTGGCCCTCGCATCACTCTCGTCGCCAAACCCACTGGCTCCAGGTCATCTACAAGTCTCTGCTAGGTAAAGCCCCGCCTTATCTCAGCTCACTGGCACTAGCACGCGCTCCAGCAGGTATATCTCACTGGTCACCCCCAAAGRCAATTCATCGCTTGGCCGCCTTTCCTTCCAGTTCTCTGCTGCCAATGACTGGAACAAACTGCAAAAATCACTGAAGCTGGAGACTCATATCTCCCTCACTAGCTTTAAGCACTAGCTGTCAGAGCAGCTTACAGATCTAGCAGCTTACAGGCTATGCACCTGTACATAGCCAATCTGTAAACAGCCCATCCAACTACCTCATCCCCATACTGTATTTATTTATTTATCTTGCTCCTTTGCACCCCAGTATCTCTACATGCCCATGCATCTTCTGCACATCTACCATTCCAGTGTTTAATTGCTATATTGTAATTACTTCGCCACCATGGCCTATTTATTGCCTTAACTCCCTTTTCTTACTTCATTTGCACTCACTGTAAATAGACTTTCGTTTTCTTTTTTTCTACTGTATTATTGACTGTATGTTTGTTTATTCCATGTGTAACTCTGTGTTGTTGAATGTGTCGAACTGCTTTGCTTTATCTTGGCCAGGTCGCAGTTGCAAATGAGAACTTGTTCTCAACTAGCTTACCTGGTTAAATAAAGGAGAAATAAAAATAAATAAAAAATCTGCAATGTGTCACGCCACCCACCGCCTGCCAACCCCTCTTTTACGCTACTGCTACTCTCTGTTTATCATATATGCATAGTCACTTTAACCATATCTACATGTACACACTACCTCAATCAGCCCGACTAACCAGTGCCTGTATTTAGCCTCGCTACTGTTATTTTTCACTGTCTTTTTACTGTTGTTTTTATTTCTTTACTTACCTATTGTTCACCTAATACCTTTTTTGCACTGTTGGTTAGAGCCTGTAAATAAGCATTTCACTGTAAGGTCTACACCTGTTGTATTCGGCGCACGTGACAAATAAACGTTGATTTGACTTTGATTTGAATACATTTGCGAATAAAAATAGTGAAAAGTTTGTTATTTTTTTACTTAATTATGGCAAATACAAAAAGGCACTCGCACATCACATCTGAGGCCAAATCTTATTTGCAGGTGCATGCAACAATTGAACAGATGAAGGAAAAAGGAAACCGCACCTGCTCTTGATAGTATCACACGATATTTAATAAGCTTACGTATCGGCCACAACGGCCTTCGTCAGAGTCTTTTGGTGATTTTTGAAAGTTGCCCTTATGTAGACCTGGCCCCACCCACATCCGTTCTACACATCGAAGGGGGTTGGATCTAATAAGATTATACATCTAATAAGATTATACAGAAGTGTTCAATACGCCTTATTTATACACTTTTGTAATATTTATGAAATGCACATTGTTATATTTGGTAGCACTTATTTATTTTCCTTTACCTCCAACCCCCTTCGATGTGTAGAACGGATGTGGGTGGGGCCAGGTCTACATAAGGGTGCAACTTTCAAAAAATCCCAAAAGCTCTGACGAAGGCCGTGTGGCCGATACGTAAGCTTATTAAATATCGGTGATACTATCAAGAGCAGTGTGCGGTTTCCTTTTTCCTTCAACTTAATTATGGCAAAAAAATATTTTGTCTGGTAAAAAATCTGAGTGGCTTGTAGATTTTTTCATCTACCTGCCACAGTAGCTGGTGGACCAAAAAGTTAACTTTAGGCCAGGGTTGCTACTGTTCTAGAGACAATCAATAGCACAGTTAAATCTACAAGGCTGCTACTGTGGTAGACCGTCCATAGCACAGTTAAATCTACAAGGCTGCTACTGTTCTAGACCGTCCATAGCACAGTTAAATCCACAAGGCTGCTACTGTGGTAGACCGTCCATAGCACAGTTAAATCTACAAGGCTGCTACTGTTCTAGACCGTTCATAGCACAGTTACATCTACAAGGCTGCTACTGTGGTAGACCGTCCATAGCACAGTTAAATCCACAAGGCTGCTACTGTGGTAGACCGTCCATAGCACAGTTAAATCTACAAGGCTGCTACTGTTCTCAATACTGTAATATGGGCTTGACACCAATATAATATCATGATGTGCTTTACGTGCGTGATATTGTGACACGACGGCAACAAATAAAACTTCATATGGAAGCTTAATTTATTTGTTAAAAGTGTACTAAACAGATTCTACTGTTGTCAAAAACATCCATCTTATAATATAACAGATTTGTATTATTACAACCAAACCTAAAGTGAATACCTTTTTTTGTGTTTTAGGGTGATGTAGATACAATAGTATCTAGTCATGTGTGTTCTGATGTGTACAACAGCGTGTTAGAGATGTGATAGAAAATCCCTGATGACTGGGACAAATTATCATCACTTACTGAGACAGAGGAAAAGCGCCATCACACACACACACACACACACACACACACACACACACAGAGAGAGATGCTTTGTTACATATGACTAACCCTCACAGCTTTGGTTATCAATTTTGACTAACCTCAACTAAGCTTTGTGATCATATGACTAACTCTCACAGCTTTGTGATCATATGACAAACCCTCCAGCTTTGTGATCATATGACAAACCCTCACAGCTTTTGTGAATCACTATGACAAACCTGCACAGCTTTGTGATCATATGACAAACCCTCACAGCTTTGTGATCATAAACAAAACCCTCACAGCTTTGTTATCAATTACAAACCCTCACAGCTTTGTTATCAATTGACAAACCCTCACAGCTTTGTTATCAAATTACAAACCCTCACAGCTTTGTGATCAATATGACAAACCCTCACAGCTTTGTTATCATATGACTAACCACTCTACAGCTTTCTTTTCTCGCTCTCTCTCCTCCCCCCTCTCTGCATTCTCTTTCCTCCCCTCTTCTCACTCTCTCTTCCTCCCCTCTCTCTTTTCCACCTAT
>NW_019943486.1:203648-207737 GCF_002910315.2 Salvelinus sp. IW2-2015 | reverse complement strand
ACCTATTTCCTTTCTCTTACAGTGTGAGGGAGACAGTCATGTGGGAAGAGTAGATAACTTTGAAGTTGTTAATAAAAAAAGCTATCTGTGATTGATTTGGTATGAACTTATTATCCAGCGGGCCAATGACGCTATGCAAAAGCGAAGAATGTGTTTGTGTGTGTGTGTGTGCCTGTGTGTGTGTCAGTGCATGCGTGCATGTGTCGAGGCGATAGATCATATCTAAGGAGTGTTGTCTCTCGGCACAGATACCATTATCACTAACTACTTTCTGCAGATCCTTGAGCTGAATCACTTTGCAATGCATCATTGGCTGTTCAGTTGCTTCACTGGCAGATGGTTTCAGCTGCTCCATCTGTTGGTGGAGAAGCCTTCTACAAGCCCTGCTCACCTTCAGCCAGAGCCACCAACACACAGGGGTGTGTGTGTGTAGGGCTGTTGCGGTGACCGTATTACCGGCACACCTCCGGTCACGAATCATGAAGGCAGTCAAATTCCACGTGACCGTTTAGTCACGGTAATTAGACTTCTCCAAGCTCTGATGCTGCTGATGGTCATTACTAGCCTACCAAACTTGATAACTCCCTGGTACTCAGCACTCTATTGTTCCTCTAATCTCTCTGACATCAATGCAAATGCGTGTACTTCTTGAGAGCACATGAGAGCACAACTCATGTTGCGCAARGCACAATAGGCTATGCAATTGTGCGAGAAAACAGAGTGATGGCCTCTACTGAAAAGAGGAGGACCAGCTTTCTATAGGCTAGGCCTACTATGTTTATTTCTCAACTTTCCTAATATTAAGCACATTGCTTATATTTACAACAGGAGTATAGCCTACCTGGCTGGCATAAAATAAACCACTGGGAAAGCGTCCTCAATTAGCTATTTAAATGCATAGATTACATTTATTTTTTACCACTGCCCCTGTTTTGAGACAGGTGCATGATAATGGTCCATTCTAAATCAAAACAAATGTCACACATATATTATTTAGTATATGTAAAGATAAGATAAGAAGTTAAATCAAGAATAGTCTGATGGGTGACAGTATTAGCCTATCACTTGTGAATTATATATTATCATTTGTAAATGATGCCCAGCATAAGAAACAATGCCTCTTGTTTTGCGCCTTTTCGAATCATAGTCGCACACCTCATGTAGCCTAGCCCAAAGGCCTATATGTTTTTGTAAGGACCGACGCTGGGAGACGAGAAGCAAGTACAGGGAGTGAACATTTAATAAATAATGGACATGAAAGAAAACACGGACAGCGTCTGGACAGGGGAAACAAAACAACATTAATGCTGACACCGGGATCAAACTGAGGAACAGACAGATATATAGGGGGCAATCAACAAAGTGAAGACCAGGTGAGTCCAATGAAGCACTGATGCACGTAATGATGGTGACAGGTGTACGTAATGATGGGCAGCCTGGTGCCCTCGAGCGCCAGAGAGGGGGAGCAGGCGTGACAGTACCCCCCCACCCCCAACACATGTTGTGATGTGTCTGTTACTTGACCTCTTTGAAGCATTTATTTGGGCTGCAATGTGGGGTACAGTTAACTCTAATGATTGTATCCTRGGCAGCAGAGGTAACTTTGGGTCTTCCCTGTGGCGGTCCTCATGGGAGACAGTTTCATAGTGCTTGATGGTTTTTGCGACTGCACTTGAAGAAACGTTCACATTTCTTGAAATGTTCCGTATTGACTGACCTTCATCGCTTAAAGTAATGATGGACTGTTGTTTCTCTTTGCCTATTTGAGCTGTTCTTGCCATAATATGGACTTGGTATTTTGCCAAATAGGGCTATCTTCTGTATACCACCTCTACCTTGTCACAAAACAACTGGTTGTCTCAAACACATTAAGAAGGAAAGAAATTCCACAATTGAACTTTGAACAAGGTGSACTTGTTAATTGAAATGCATTCCAGGTGACTACCTCATGAAGCTGGTTGAGAGAATGCCAAGAGTGTGCAAAGCTGTCATCAAGGCAAAGAATCTCAAATATAATATATATTTTGATTTGTTTAACATTATTTTTGTTTACAACATGATTCCATATGTGTTATTTCATAGTTTTGATGTCTTCACTATTGTTCAACAATGTAGAAAATTGTACAAATAAAGAAAAACCCTTGAATGAGTAGGTGTTCAAWTRTTTTTGACTGGTACTGTATTTCTTTGTTACCGCTCAACACAGAATAGCCGCATGTCGTTTGGAGAAAATATCCATTCAATATATTCAGCTACGTTCAATTGTATTCTTCATACTATAAAATAATTCTAAGCAAATCTTGTCCGCTAAATMAACTAGTGTAGCCAACAGCCARTTGGCAAAGCCAGATCTAACATAAGGACAACTCAGAGTAGTCTATTCTGTTCTTCRGAAATAGACTACTTTTCTTCATATCATGCTTCTTTAGACCTGTCTAAAATAAATAATGGATTAATGGAAGGTGTAGGCCATATTGCATGTATTTATTAGACTTTTTAAAAGGTAGATGTTCGAAAGGTCAGCATCAGTGGCATCATGTGCGGAAGCCAGGAGATGCTAAATGTGTTTATGTTAATTAACGGTAGATTACTGTGTGTCCCATCAGCAAGCTAGGGAAGAGAGGACCTGCTTTACTATTACAGTCATGGTCTAGAGGGTTCTCTTCTCTTCAGTTAATACTTTGATCACAGCCAGAGTCATATCTGTGCTAATCCACAGATTTACTGCTTTGACCACAGCCAGAGTCATATCTATGATAATCCACAGTTACTGCTTTGACCACAGCCAGAGTCATATCTGTGTATTTGCTAATCCACAGATTTACTGGCTTTGACCACAGCCAGGGTCATATCTGTGCTAATCCACAGAGTTACTGCTTTGACCACAGTCAGGGTCATACATGAATTAATGCTTTGCACCACAGCCAGGGTCATAGATGAGTTAATGCTTTGACCCGCAGTCAGGTCATGTCTGTGTTAATCCACAGAGCAGTCCTAAAGTCTCACTACCCTCTAGATCGTACTTTGTCAACCGTTTCCTAACACGACAACTCTCTTGTATCCTACCTCCAACACCCTCTAATCACAACGCTTTTTACCGTACCTTTTACCCTACGAACCAGCCAATCGACCAATCCGCCTCTCTTTTTGACCCTACGAACCAGCCCAATCGACCAATCCGCCTCTCTTCTTTTGACCCTACGAACCAGCCCAATCGACCAATCCGCCTCCTCTTTTGACCTACGAACCAGCCCAATCGACCAATCCGCCTCTCTTTTGACCCTACGAACCAGCCCAATCGACCAATCCGCCTCTCTTTTGACCCTACGAACCAGCCCAATCGACCAATCCGCCCTCTCTTTTGACCCTACGACAGCCATGACCAATCCGCCCCTCTTTGACCTACGAACAGCCCAATCGACCAATCCGCCCTCTCTTTTGACCCTACGAACCAGCCCAATCGACCATCCGCCTCTCTTTTGACCTACGAACCAGCCCATGACCAATCCGCTCTCTTTGACCCTACGAACCAGCCCAATCGACCAATCCGCCCTCTCTTTTGACCTACGAACCAGCCCAATCGACCAATCCGCCCTCTCTTTTGACCCTACGAACCAGCCCAATCGACCAATCCGCCCTCCTCTTTTGACCCTACGAACCAGCCCAATCGACCAATCCGCCCTCTCTTTTGACCCTACGAACCAGCCCAATCGACCAATCCGCCCTCTCTTTTGACCCTACGAACCAGCCCAATCGACCAATCCGCCCTCTCTTTTGACCCTACGAACCAGCCCAATCGACCAATCCACCTCTCTTTTGACCCTACGAACCAGCCCAATCGACCAATCCGCCCTCCCTTTTGACCCTACGAACCAGCCCAATCGACCAATCCGCCCTCTCTTTTGACCTACGAACCAGCCCAATCGACCAATCGCCTCTCTTTGACCCTACGACCAGCCCAACGACCAATCCACCCTCCTTTTGACCCTACGAACCAGCCCAATCGACCAATCCACCCTCTCTTTGACCCTACGAACCAGCCCAATCGAAGCCACCCTCCTTTGAACCCTACGAAACAGCCAATGACCA